>NC_137824.1:41012288-41014788 GCF_963921795.1 Nannobrachium achirus
GTGTGTGTGTGTGTGTGTGTGTGTGTGTGTGTGTGTGTGTGTGTGCGTTAGGGATGGGACGATATGAACATTTCATATCACGATTATTGTGACAAAAGAAATCGCGATTTACGATATTATCACGATAATCAAAATCCATTATCCTGGGGCGGAAGATTTGCCAAAAAATAGCAGATCTACAAGCTCAGGTTGTAGATCGTCTATTTTTGGGCAAAGATATTTGATTGAGAGAGTGAAAAAAAGACCAAGTACCAAGTACGTATATTATAAGTACCTTTTATCAATTATAGAGGGTTTAAGTGGTAACGGATATGCAGCTCGGCAAATAAAAGGTGAATTGATCCCAGTGCATGACGGAGGACGATATCACAATAAATTAAATCTCCACTATACGATTATCGCAGTGTTTTTTATCATGATAAATGACAATATCGCGTATCGTCCCATCCCTAGTGTGCGTGTGTGTGTGCGCGCGAGAGTTTTCAGGGCTTGCCCTCTGTGCAACAAAAACACATCATTCTCTTGTTGTGTCTCTTTTTCTGTCCGCCCTTTCTTCCAGTCAATATCACTTTTATGCATCCCCCCACCCCCACCTTCCCACCAGTGTATTGTGATCTACAACCCAAGGGCACAGACAGGGCTTTCAGTCTGTGTGGTTTTGCCATGTGTACTGCAGGGGGGAGGGATCCTATATCTCTACTGTGGTACAAAAACCCACGCAAACCCAGACACGAGCCGGCTTTCTGTTATGGTACGTGTCGAACGAGGCACTTGTTTTGATCAGGGATTACATTTGCGGAGGTACATATTTAATACATCGTGCTGTGCATCGATAGTTTCGCTGTTGAGAAAGTATTCTCTATTAGGCTCATGCGCTTAACCCATGTGCAGCAACAGATGGTTGTTTTAAAGAATCTGAAGTACCTTCTATTCCCACACAAACACAACAAATTCTGTCCTGTGCAGTTCTGTGGGGTGGTAGCGGTGCTACTATGTAGGCTCACTGCAGGACAAATAACCTGTCAAGCCCCTGTAGGGATCTTCTCCAGTTTATTGTTCATCTTAGTTTAGGAACCTCTGATGGTTCTATGTAGCACCATTTGACAAAGGTACTTTTCAGTAGCACATTTAAGATTGATTGATTGATTGATTGATTGATCATTTTATTAGACAAAAATGGAGAACAGTACAAGTATAGTCAATACAATTGAAATGTAGTACAGTACAAGTTAAACAGATGTGCCATTTAAAAAAAACTTCACACGTCCTGCCATTGGCAAGACAGTAGATTTTCAGGGGATTCGCAGAACATTGAGCTCGTAGATCATCTATTGTTGCTATTTTTACAACCTTCTCTGATTTATAAGTTTACCTATGAAGGTGGATTCTGCTTTTCAATGGGAATGGAGTGGTTTCTTGCCATTTGTGAGTTTCTGCAAAAATACGCTCCATTCTCAATAAAAATCTGAAAGGCAAAACAGGGAAAGAAACCTGTGGAAAAAAGGCATTTGCAGGACATTTTCAGTTTCAGTTTTTGAACTCTTCAGTATTTACTGCACATCTGTTGCTGAAATACTAAAGCACCAAAAGATGTTCCCCGTGATTATGAGCTATTTAGCACCAGCACACGTGTGATATGTTGTTGTGGAACTGTCTGTGGTGCTGAAACCAGCTGGCCCACATGCATTGTACTGTAATGAACACAGAAACCTGCGACACAGCAAATCAACAAGGCAGCCACTCAGGAAAACACCAGAGGAAAAACCACCGTATACAGTGTACTGCATGCTCTGCGTTATATATCGTCGTTGTCGGGTGTAAAAACCTTGTATCTCCACAACCGTTCGTTTTGTATTAAAAAAAACGATTTAAACTAGTGAAAACAGCCGAAAACAGCCGTAGAGCTGCGGTTTTCACTACGTGCGACAGTCTTGTATGATGAAGCGGGGCTTTACTTTATGAAAAAAACATACAAATTTGAAACTTGGAGATACGAGGTTTCTGCCCGACAGTGACGATATGACATCATGTGTATCATTCACTTACGAATTCCTTCCAATCACCTAATAACTAATCGGCCGTGTCCCTGTGTGTATGGAAAGTTATGGAGCGTGATGTGTGTGTGTGTGTGTGTGTGTGTGTGTGTGTGTGTGTGTGTGTGTGTGTGTGTGTGTGTGCGTGTGCGTGTGCGTGTGTGTGTGTGTGTGTGCGTGTGTGTGTGTGTGGGTGAGGTAATAAGGGGACGGGTGGTGGGAGGGAAGGCACTGGCTGTTATTGGATGAGGTGTAGGAGGCAGAAGCAGGGCTCCCCTGGATACTGTTGCTCTGTGGGTGGCTGCAGGCAGCCCGGCTCTCCTCTCCTCTCCTGGCACAGTCACCGGGCTGAGGGGGCGATGGACGGGACTGCCTCTCTCTCTCTCTCTTGTTCTCTCATACTCTCTCTCTATCTCTCTCTCCCTCCTCATCTATCGCCAGCCCACACTCTGCAACCCCTCCCCCTC
>NC_137824.1:41019788-41022288 GCF_963921795.1 Nannobrachium achirus
AAATAATTCCAAGCCCCTCCACCTTGGGCCCTTGTAACTCAGTCTCCCCCTTGTGACACCCCTGTCTCCTCGACTGGAACAGAAGCAAGGTAGGATCACGTGGCAACAATGGGAATGGAATGGTATATGATAAATCTGATAAATCGGACAGATTTACATCTTTATCACATGACTTAAGAGATAATGTGTTCCGATTTGTGTTGAGTTTTGGACAAAAGTTGTAGATGATTATTTTGGGGGTCGCAGCCTGAAAAGGTTGAGAACCACTGGGATAAAGGACAAGTCATGAATCGATCAAATATTGGTCGGGGCCTACATGGAAAGCTGCGTCATGATCCATCCAGGGATTTCTTGGATCATCCATTTTGATTTGTATGACGGTACTATACGGTTCAAGAGTTATAAACCAAATTGTGAAGGGCCCTGTTTTATTCGAAAACTTAGGAGCAGAGGTTCTTTCTTGGCCTACTGGGGGGCGTGCGTACAAAGTTTCACACTGATCAGTCCAACGGTGCCGGAGAATAGCTGCTCACAGAGAGACAAACGGAGAGACGGACAGACACACGGACGGAGAGGAGCAAACACATACACTAGTCTGGACTTTGGCTGTCCGCCCTGGCAGAAGAGGCGCCAATTGGGTATGGCATGGCAGCTGCCATACCTTGGCTCCAGGGGGGAAAAAAAATAAATGTACCTCTTAAAATAATAAAATAATATTATATCCACTGATAGTAATCATCATCATCATGCCTGTTGCTAATGCTAATGTATGGCAACATGACTGGTGTCTTGCACACGCACAAATGTTGCCATACTTTAGCTTTTGCTGAACTGACGCCACTGCCTGGCAGAGACAAAAAGACTAGATTGACATGTAAAGTTTTGTTTGCTAATCAGGTTTACTTTCTTTACACCAACAGTTTTTCTCTGACACAGTGATGAGCTTGTTAAGAAATGAAATCCTATATACGTTGAAGATCAGGGACCCTCGATGGTCTATAGTAGGTCAGCTTCTTTTTTTCCTCTTCGCTGAATACTTTCGCCAAATATTCACCCAAGTGGTTAACCAATGAGAATTTTTTCAGTAGTAGGACGGGAGTTGCAGGATGTCTATGTTTCTCCATAAGCCACATCTCCGAGGGAGAGGTGCATGATCCCTGGGTGGAATTTTAACAACACTTACATAAGCTCTGATCTGATGCACTGGCAGTCCCCCTCTCTCTCTCTCCTTCGCCACACTCCTCATCTGTTCTTCTCCTCTCCTCTCAAAGATTACCTTGATCGCTCTGGCAAGACATCAGAGAGAAATTGGGAAACGGAAGGGGAAAAAAAGTCAGACTTACTGTTGCACCACCAAAAAGGACAGCTTTATCCTAGCCAGCGGGGCTACCGCCATCCGAAAGTATACGCAAGAAACTTGAACACAAAAGATCCTGTTACTTTATCTGTTGCTTGAAGTTTCACCACGAAACATACAAAGTGCATAGGAATGAGATGCCATGTGACGTCCATGACAGCTGCATGCATTATGTGCATGTAACGGTTTCATAAATAAAGTATCCATTCGAGATCAAGCATATAAAGCAAACTTCAATTAACTCCTTAGACACTTCAAAGAGGGCTCCGAATGACATTACAGAACATATGCACGCACGCACGCAAGCACAGTAGCACACACACATGCACGCACACACTACAGTAGGCCTATATAACGCACATGCACACACGCACGCACACGCACGGTCGCGCACCCCCCCCCCCCCCCACACACACACACACACGCACACGCACACACACACACACACACACACACACACACACACACACACACACACACACACACACACACACACAATATATTGTTTCCTGTCGTGGATAATAAATCCATAAGTGAACTGAAACCGTCTTCACCCCGCTATGTTCACACAGCACGGTCCAATCCAGAGCGACTGGCTCATAAAACATGTCTAATCTGTTAATACCAAAATGAAGAAAGCCTGTCATCCAAACCCGGGGACTTAAGACAAGCCCCCCCACCCCACCCCACCCCACCACCACAGCCCCTTGTCTTTGTCTCTGATGGAAATAGCAACACATCGGGCCACTATGTTTGTGTCTCCTGGCGCTCGGCTATAATCCTGCGTGAAGCGAGAGGAATCTCTTCAGCGTCTCTTGTTGTCAGCGTTGATTTGTCAACAGCCATCTTATTCATTTCCCCTGTAAGGTGACACCATCGTGTCTGTGTGATAATGTGATAGAGGGAGAGAGCACGGATTGAATTTGAACCGGGGTTCAGGCCGCACGCTGTCAAAAACGAAGCGTTTGACGGGGGTTTGTGTCCACGGCGTTTCTTTTATTCCGTCTACTTTTTCACATAGCTCTGAGTAACCGCTTAGGCCTGAACGCAAATTTGTGTCACTTTAGATTTGAACCACTTTAACCATTATTCTACGCTTTAACTATTACAAAATAGCAGATCTACAAGCTCACAGCGCGGCAC
>NC_137824.1:41027288-41037288 GCF_963921795.1 Nannobrachium achirus
AGCAGAGGCGTCTATTGGGTATGGCAAGGTATGGCAGCTGCCATACCTTGGCTACAGGGGGGAAACATTTTAATGTACTTCATCATGCCTGTTGCTAAGGTATGGTAAGGTTGCACGCGCAAGACACCAGTCATGTTGCCATATCTTAGCTTTTGCTGAACTGACGCCACTGCTCACAGCGCTGACGGGGCACGCAACAGGAGTCACGCAATAATGTTGATCAGCTCAAAGTTTTGACGGCACAGGACGGCATTCAGCTCTAAAAAAAACATGTGAATGAGAGTTAAAGATGGAGAGAGAGAGACACACACAAAGAGAGGGATGAGGGAGAAGGAGAGAAGAAAAGTGAGAGTGGGAGAGAGTTGGAAAGAGGGAGAGAGAGCCAGAGAGAGAGAGAGAGAGAGAGAGAGAGAGAGAGAGAGAGAGAGAGAGAGAGAGAGGAAGTGGTGGCACACAGCTGAGCTTGACACTAATGAGGAGCCTTTGTGATAGAACCTGACAGAGGAGAAGAAAGCAGAATCCCTCGACACCGACGCTACACAAAACTCCTCCGCTTAATTGGGAGAGCCTACGATGTGTGTGTGTGTGTGTGTGTGTGTGTGTGTGTGTGTGTGTGTGTGTGTGTGTGTGTGTGTGTGTGCGCGCGCGCCCGAGCGTGCGCAAAAGAAATAGAGAGTGTTTTTAAGAGGGGTAAGTGAATGTAAGACAAAGTACACTCATACAGAATCATAAATGTTTACATAAATTAGGCTGCATAATGTTCAGTCTATGAATGCAGGTTAAAGTGGCACACAGTGTTCCCCGCTGGCTTTTCACACATTTTGGTCATGGATTTCATGCTGTTAGTTGGTGTTGGCAAGTGCTGACTTTAGAGCATTGAATGTACAGCGATGGTACCGAGTTTGACACATCGGATATCTGCCATCTTCTCACATTCTTTAAAAGTGTCAGGAATTCAGTGTAATGAGCCCTCATTCCCCTCTACCTCTCAACACACACACACACATGCATAGGCTACTGTATGCATGCATTCACACAGGACACCGCGCTTACACACCCATGCGTGAACTTAGAAATGCACTCATCATGTGCACACAGCCGTGTACATAACTTGCGCGCACATGCATTCACATAAGCACAAGTATAGTGACACACAGACACTCGTGCACGCTCGGCCTCGCTCGCTCGCACTCCCCGCGGTGCAGTTTCCATCTTTGACTCTGAATCAATCATTTTTAATTTATCAGAGGGGATTTGTGTCATGAACGCTGATGCCAACTCAAATAAGAGCAAGGAAAAACCACAACACAACAGCTAGCGAAAAGCCACACAAGCCAAATCCCTGCTCTGATGCGATTAGAACACACAACCAAATCAGGGTTGACTTGAATAGGCACAGAACACAAAATCATATTAAGGCAAATTCGATGTGCATGGCGTTACATTTGCTCTCATTCTCCCCCTCTCTCCTTCCTTTTCTATACTGTACCTCCTTCCTCTTTTCTCTCCCTCCTCACTTTTTCCGTCACGTTCTCGTTCTCCGTTAGACACTCTGTTTCCAACCCTGTCGTTCTTTCTGTCGGTCACAATCAGAAGCCCCCCCCGCCCTCCCTGTGTTTCAGTGTTAGTGACCTGAAAAATGTGTTGCCAGTGTGATTCACTCGGCCTCTTCCACTTTGCTGGGCTCATCCTCCACCGCTTCTGTGGGCATCCCTTCCTCCCCCTGTGGACGAGAGAAGCCCCTCACGCTGGAAAGTCAGAGCAACAGCCCATCATGTGTCAGCGTCAGATGGTACAGAAATGTGCCTTAACAAAAAGCTCTTACACCGGAGGTTTGATTGTAATGATGAAATACCTGTGCAGCGAGCGCGGGAGCGAAGCGCGGTTCTCCTCCCAGGGAGAGAGAGAGAGAAAACAGAGGCAATCCAGAGGGAGAGAGGAAACAGCAGAGATAGAGAGAGCAGGGTTGTTATGTCAGAGGCAGTCGAGCTGCTCTCATCTTGCCATTATCTCAAGTACCCTCGCATTACCATAATAATGGCTTTTAACCAAATGCGGCGCTCTCTCCAACACAGCCTGCATGGGCAGAATCTGTTCAAACTTAATGTAAAACACTCACCGGCGGGGGGATTCGGAGGAGTTTAACGCTAGCAATCGCCATGGAGTGACATGTGACGTGTCGGACCGAACAGTACAGTACAGTACAGTACAGTACAGTACAGTACAGTATACATACAGTACAGCACAGCACAGTACAGTACAGCACAGTACAGAACAGTACAGTACAGTATGTGAGGGTTTAAGTGGGAGTTACACTGGTACTGGTAAAGCTTGATTACATGATGCATTAAGGTTGTGTGTTGGTGTGTGCGTGCGTGTGAGTATCTTGATACAAACCAATCGTTGTTGTCGGGTGGAAACCTTGTATGTCCAAAACCGTTGCATTTATCATTTTAAAAATGATTTAAACTAGTGAAAACAGCAGATCTACAAGCACACAACTCCTCGCACCGTGAGGCGATGTGTGCTTGCAGATCTTCTGTTTTCACTAGTTTTGTGCGATAGCCTTGTATGATAAAGCTTTACTTTAAGAAAGAAAGTGTACAAGCGTGAAACTTGGAGATACGAGGTGTCTGCCCAACAAGTGACACCACGTATCCATACAAGCGAGCCTTTTTGTAGACCGGCGCACGAAGACATGCAACCTCATGTTTCTGTGGGGTACAAATGTTTGCAGGCGTGCCTGTGCTGTCGTGTGCAGCCATGTGTGCACGCGTGTCCGTGTGCGCGTGTTTACAGTGTACTGTAATGTGTGCAAGCGTGCATGTGCTTGTGTGTGTACGTGCAGGGGTGTCGCACCAAATTCGTGGCCCTGGGTACAAGGATTCACTGCGGGCCCCCCATGAATGTTCTTCATAGGGGGATGGGGGGTTAACCCATTTAGACTGGGAACGCATTATTACACTTTATTATTTTGTGCTTTAACTATTGAAAAATAGCAGATATACAAGCTCACAGCGCGTTTCGAACTTGTAGATCTGCTATTCTTGAAAACGTTCAAATCCTTCTAAGGTTCTGGCCATGGACCCCCATCTCAAAATATTTAGTTCCAGGCAGGGACACCCCAGAACAAAGTTTTAGTTACAAATGTTCGCTCAAAAAATACATACATATATTCAAAAATGTGCACACATTTTCATGACTTTTCAAAAGAAAATGTTTTTACTTTAGCTATTTTTCAATATCTAAAGTATAAAATAGTTAAGGCCCCCTCCATCTTTGGGCCCAGGTAACTCAGTCCCACTTTTCCCCCCCTTGTGACGCCCCTGTGTGTGCGCGTGTGTGCGTGCGTGTAGGTGAGTCAGAGCCGAGCTGCATGCAGGTCTGTCCAGGTGCTCTGCGTGTGTTTCCCCTGTCCAGATGGTCTCTCCGCAGGCCCGGGCTGAGGAGAGGGGTCTCCTCCTGCCCTCCCGCCCCTCTGCTAAGCAGAAGGTCGACTTGACCGCGCCGCGCCTGCAACACAACTCAACTCGCTGGGAAGTATAGGGACGCGGTGCCGAAAGAGGGCGGTTTGTGAAGCCTAAAGCGTAAAGTATATACTGTATACGGTAGTGTGTATATATTATGTGTATGGCATCACTGTCGGCCACACACCTCGTATCTCAAATTCGTATGTTTTTAGTTTTTCTTTGTCACACAAGACGGTCGCACAAAACTAGTGAAAATAGCAGTTGTGCGCTTGTGGAGTGGCTATATCTTCACTAGTTTAGATCATTTTTAAAATGATAAATACAAAACAAACTGTTTTGCACATACAAGGTTTCCACCCGACAACAACTATATACTGTGTATATATATATATATATATATATATATATATATATATATATATATATATATATATACACACACACATATATATCCCTCTCTTTTCCCGTCTCATATGCTTATTTATATCCCCTACATTTCCAGCGTCTCTCTCAGTCCGTGTGAATTAAGAATTGTTGCAAAGGCTTTGTGTGTTTGTGTGTGTGTGACTGTGACTGTGTGTGTGTGTGTGTGTGTGTGTGTGTGTGTGTGTGTGTGTGTGTGTGTGTGTGTGTGTGACTGTGTTTGTGTGTGTGAGCGCCGAGCGGAGTGCAGTGCTTAGTGCCAGGAGGATGTGGAGATCCACAGATGGCCAGGGTGGTTCCTGCGCGGTGAGATCTGGTGCAGAGCCCACTCCCAGATTAGTGGGCCTCTCTCCTGAAGCACCAGCCTGCGGGGGTTCTGGGCAAGAACTGAGTCTGACATGAGTTGTTTGTTGTGTTATAAAACAATGTACTACTAGTCTGTTATCTCACATCGCTTCAACCACAGCTGAATTCCTATCTTTGTCGTCAATGTCACCTCTGTGTGTCCCCACCACACCTCGGTTCCACGAGTTTGTGTACACGTTGAAAAACATACAGATACTATCGTATATACCGGTAGGAACTCACGCAGTTGTATTGTTGAGCTCGATTAAAAGGACCAGCTCGACTTAAATGTTTATGTAAATGTAAATGCAAAGTGTTATTGTGGGGGAAGGGGAGGTACAAAAACAATGTGTACATTTGTGTGTGATATATACTTTTCTTGCTTTCGGGTGTGTGTCTCGAGTCTCGACCAGCAGAGCTCAAAGAAAGCACAGTCCCGTGAGGATTCCTACAATGTGGGAAAAACAACAACACAATGCCAAAACAACAGCTATTTGTCATGAAAATATGAGCAAAACAACCACGGCACGGTATGGATACACTGCACATAATTGCATAAAAATACATTCCTTTGGTCTAATCTTTACTTGTCTCTTGTAATGCTTTCCCATATCCCATAATATATTTACTGAATTTGCCATATAAAACAATTAAGGACTTGCACTGAATTACAAAGAGAGTGTAAGCACGAGTTCAACTTGTCTCAATAGTTTCTTAGGTGCACAGTCTAGAAACATTCTACATTTACAATGGGGAACACCAACACTCACAAAAATGCCCTCGAGGCACTATTCCGTTGGCATGGATAAGCATACAAAGCAATGCATGCGTTTCAGCATTAAGCCTTCATCGAGCGCTGATGAAGGCGCAATGCCAAAACACGTACATCTCTCTCTGTATGCTCACCCATGCCAGCTAAATAAAAGTGCCTTAAGGACACGTTCGGTAGTAGTGAAGAGATGACAGCGGGATTTGGACCAAAGTTCTCTTTATTTTCTAATGATTACAGAACTGCTTGCCATGCCTCAGATATAAACTTGTGGTATTAAAACAGAGAAAAATGAAATGGCAACAGGGAAGAGCTGATGAAACATGCTGTGCAGACAGAAGTTAATGTTTGTGGGGTTGGCTGATCTGTCCTGTGTGCATCGATTAGCTCAATGCACAACAGGTGTGTCTTCACAGTCACACCAAGGCCCAGAGTCTAATTGGTTTAAGCCGGGTATGACTAACTACAAGTTCTTGTATATACTTCAGCTCAGGATAGATTAACCATAACATTTATTGCAATGATATTTACCATCATGCGATGATATTTTATTTTAGTTTGGCGGTGTAGCTCTGCTGTGATATACCAGATTAACTGCTTGAACATGAGACATAATCTGATATCACAAAACCCCCAGAGCAAAGCATGATATACATATTTACATCCACACAACATTGAACCTTCAGTTGCATGATTTAAGATATCACATAATCAATCCATAGAACACAGAACAGGCTTATTAGAATTAGCTTGTAGCCAATGAGAATGTACATGAGGTGATAGACTGCACTTGTGGGAGTGAATGAATTAACTTGTTTGTGAATGAATGAAGGGGGTCCAGGGAAGGTAGCAACAACACATCCTGCCTTCCGTAATAAAATAACTTCTGCAGGCTCAATGATATTTATGAGTGCCGATAGTCTTTAGCCAAAATCTGAATACAAAATGTTGTGCCTCCTTGCCTCCTCCTTTCCTCCGGCATGGGTTTACGGTGAAATTGGTGACCCACAAAATAATGTTACCATGTTGTGGACTTAAAGTAGGCCTATATCAATGTCGGAACATGTCATCAATGCCATTTGTTTATTAACAAAGTTATACCTAGTGGTATTTAGGCTGCATATACTGTATAATCACCACATGAAACGGTGGTGATTAAACGGTATACCATGCCCATGCCAACATTATTTGCATGTGCATATTGTGAGCATATTGTAAGTTTAGCAATCTGTTCACGGACGCTTTCGGTTCTTTTGTCCCTTTGGTCGCTGTTCGTGTTCAGCCTCTTTGCGCATGCTGTCAATCAATGTACACATTATGGAAACAGTACCGAATTCTCTGAATCAGAAACATCAGAAACATGTCTAAAATATATTGATCGATTACAATCAAGCTGTCAAAAACATAGTGTGCCGGCGATGTCACGTTGGGACTAAACAGAACACAGTTTGTTGACTCAAATACCAGTTTGGGGGCACATAACACAGATGTTTTAAAGCTATACTGTGTAAATTGCTCAACTAGTGGTCAGTAGCGGTATTGCTTTTTTCGGCCGTTTTTCGGCCGGAGTCGTCGCGGACCACCGCCGCGGACCACCATAGCGGCGCCGCAAACCACCGCGACCGATAGTAATCCGTGGAGGGGTAGAACGCATGGTAGAACGTAATTTTCTGGCCAGGATTTGTGGATTAAGAGGTTAAAATCCTTCACCATGGTAAACACTGTAGCCAAGCGGAGGCGCTTCCTGGAGACCAGAGCAGATAAGCTGTGATTGGCCGGTAGTGTACCATGTGTGCATGATCGGAGATGTGATTGGGCAACGTATACACAACGTATACAGATGATGCAGATTACGTCATTTTGGCGCGAAATCCCGCCCCTGTCACTGCTAAGAAGAAAACATATAAAGAGAAGGCTTCAGAAGCTGAAAATAACGGAGTGGGTGTTCTAAAACTTTAGCGATTTAACAGTTAGGACAATTTTAAGATTTGTTTTATAAAAAAGGTTACATGGTACAACTTTAAAGAAAAAATACAGTGACTTTTCTTAGGTTATTTTATTAATATTAATCTTATCAATATTGCAATTACCATAACAACCATAGGGTTTTGTGGATTATTTGGGGGCCCACTTGCATTATCCTCAGGTTGGGTGAAGCTGGTCTACATAAGATCCACACCATGATTCATTGGTGAACATGGTTGCCAGTAAGCCATGTCACATGACAAGACAAGACAAGACATGCAGTGGTGTCATGGTGTCAACGTGATGATTTAACCCCCAGCATGCCATCACAGGCTGTCAGCTCACATTCACTACAGAGAATCATGGCCTTCAAACACACACACACACACACACACACACACACACACACACACACACACACACACACACACACACACACACACACACACACACACACACACACACACACACACACACACACACACACGCACGGACGGAACATTCTAACTCAGCCTAATGAATTAATCAGAATCCCAGCCAGTGTTGTTGTATGTATGGTGCTGTTAATAGGAAGTGACAGGGGCTGCCCCCCCTCCCCATCCACCCAGCTCAAGTTGGCATTTCTATCTTTACAGTGAAGTCACCTGTCATTCTCTAAGCTACGCATCAGATCACCCCCCGTGCTCACACGCACGCTCACACGCACGCACGCACGCACGCACACATACATACACAAACGTGGAGTAACCAATGCATGCACAATGCGCATACATATTTCGTCGTACTTAATAACTATGCAAAAGATAGTAGCACTTATCAACATTCAGATTGACAAGCCCATGAGGTTTGTACAGTATGTGCAATAGTGCATGTGTGGTGTGCACAGAGAAGACAGCGTTAGTGGAAACCTCATCATGTCCATCACTGTTACTTACAGCAGTGGTTAGTAGTCTCAACCTTTTCAAGCCGCGGCCCCCTCTCTGTCCCCCAAAATAATCATATTTTAACTGGGGACCCCCCCCCCACCCCCCCACTGGGGACGCCCCCCCCCACACACACACACACAAACACACACACACACTCTGACGAGCACTTGGAGTTGAGGAATTGCATAGCAGATCTACATGCTCACAACGGCTTGTGTTGCGAGGCGTGTAGATCGGCAATATTTCACAAATTCTGCCTCCAATATTTGGCAATTTAGCCAATGTTTAATTTTTCATTTTAGAGGTATAAAAAGGTGCTTAAATTGTCACTTTAGAAATGTGCATATACCCTCTATACACTTAAACTAAATGTTGGCTTGTTTACTGTTGAGTGAGAAAACAATGTTGCACATTAAGTTAATCATCTGGGGACCCCCCAAAATAATTAGGGGATCCCTCTGGGGGTCCTGACCCACAGGTTGAGAACCACTGGCTTACAGGATTCAAAATCAAAAAGTAGAAGATCTGCAAGCTGTTGTAGATCGGTGGTAGTACGCCATTAATTTACAAAAGAAAAACATAAAAAGTTCAAATATGGAGATTATGCCCCGCAGAAACGTCAGGAATAACACTATACCTCTCCGCATGCATGCAGACTTTTCAGACTTATACATGCACCTTATACTGGTGCTAACATTGGAGCTGAGGAGGTTCGCAGTGCACACACATTGCAATGTATTAGGCAATAACACTGCGTGTTTGTCCTAGTTATGACAACATGCCACACTACTTTTGGATCTGTCCAAAGATTTGTCTCCATATAGCCTCGTCTGCTCCGGTTGCACCATAATGATGTAATGACGGTCCTTTTATTATAATCCCTCCTCCCCCGTTGCCCCATGCTGTTTCACACTCGTGCACAACCTCAAAACCCTTGTCAACATTGTCTGAAAGATGGAGAGAGGGAGGGCAAGCCTGCTGGCAAAGCTTTGTGCTCTACTGAGTGCCCCCCTTCTAGTTCATTATGTAATGGAAGTAACAGCGCTCCCGTCCTCTCCTCGCAGTGGCGTCAGTTCAGCAAAAGCTAAGGTATGGCAACGTGACTGGTGGTCACGTTGCCATACCTTATGATGATGATGATGATGATCACTATCAGTGGAAATTAGGGCATTAACGACTTGTGATTTTTGCAAGTCGACTCGACTCAGTAAAAAGTTGAGTTGAAGTCGACTTTATCGTTTGATGACGTCATCACACACAAACCCCCCAATTATTTTGGGGGTCCCTAGATGATTAACTTAATGTGAAAAATTGTTTTCTCACTCAACAGTAAACACACCAACATAAAGTTTAAGTGTATAGAGGGTATCTTCACATTTCTAAAGTGCCAATTTAAGGACTTTTTATATACCCCTAAAATGACAAAATAAACATTGGCCAAATTGTCAAATATATAGAGGCAGAAATTGTGAAAATAGCCGAGCTACATGCTCACAACGCCTCGTGTTTGCGAGGCGTTGTGAGCATGTAGATCTGCTATTTTCACAATAGATCTGTTTCAAACTTCGACTTTGGCGGAGTCGACTTGTGTAATGAAGTCAACTGAGTCGACTTGTCGACCTTTCCCGTAATGCCCTCGTGGATATAGTATTATTTCACAAGTAAACAAGTGACTGCCACACTTGAAAAAAATGTGCCGCTGCCGCTAATTACAGTTTTTTTTCGATTGCTAAAACACATTTTTCAAAAATTTGGCACAATTTTCACAACCTTTACTTCTGTCCCCAATCGCTTGACTCAATTTGTTACTACTTTAGATTTCCTTATCATATTAGACTCTGACTTTCCTTCTTTACACTCTGATGTAAATTTCACATCACCTTGTTGTCAAAACACAAGACACACTTTTCAGGTTTGCACACACTTCTCACATAAAATCTCAAAGCATCAATCCACAACACACAAATATTCAAATCTCTAAACTTTTTCGGGTCAGGCGAGCAATTCAGAGCCAGGTCCCACTGCTTCAGGCCATGGAGGAGGCTTGTGGAGATGTGGGCTTTGAGGCCTGTCAGGGCTTCATGCGGCACTCTAGGCCAGGG
>NC_137824.1:41039788-41044788 GCF_963921795.1 Nannobrachium achirus
GAGAGGTGGAAAGACAGATTTCAAGAGGAAGACACTAAAAAGAGAATATGGAGTCAGGGAGGGACAGAGAGAACAGTAGGGGCAGAGAGATTGAGTGCAGCTATAGAAGGACTTGGTGGAGGATAGCCTACCTACACTACAGTACATGTATAACAGAAAGACAAGAGAGGTTTTTGAAGTTCACTGTCAAAATCTATTGTTTGTCCAACACCTGGTGCAACTCACTTTGTAAAAACACCTCTCCTCTCCTCTCCTCCTCCTCTCCTCTCCTCTCCTCTCCTCTCCTCCACTAAAAAAGAGCAAGTGTTGCTAAGCAGCAAAGTGGCCACAATATAGGGCTGCAACTATCGATTCTTTTCTCAGTGATTATTGTATTGATTCCTTTTTGGATTAATCAAATAATACATTTTCTTTCATTTATATTTATTTGACAATTGATTTAAAAAAAATCTATTTGTCTGATGTAACCACATCCGAATCTTCATATAATCGATTTGTTCGATTCATTGTTGCACCCTTTAGTCTCCCCGAAATCAAACTTTTCATCGGAGAGCCCGACTTTCTGACGTGCAGATTTCCAAACTCTAATTCGGTGTAATGCTTTCAGAAGTCGCGAGCGACGTCATTTTGTATTCGAACCGGACCCCTTTCCAACGCAAAGGTTTCGGAGAGACTATGGACAGACTTTATAGTCCAAACACTCCACAACAAATAACCCAACAGGATTCCTGAATCACAGGAAGTGAGGTGCAGCAGTGTGAATACAACGTGCGCTCGCTGCTGCTCGCAGCGTGCAGCCGTCTACAAACGGAGATCAAACAGAGACACGGCAGCCGCTTTTGTGCTGCGACACGAGCCTCCGTTCCGCCTCTGGAACTTCTGGTGGTGAGGGAGAAAAAAGGTTATGTTGACAGCAGCGACTTCTCCTTCTCATGAGCCATGAAGCAACGCAAACACTGGCGACGACCGGCGGTCAGGGGGGATGTGATGCGTAATCGCTGCAATATGCCCCTTCATCCCCTCCAACAAAAAAAACCCAGGGCCAAAACTTCTCTCTCCTATCTCTCTCGTTTTCTGTTCCTCTATAAGGGAGGTCTGTTGTCGGGCACCCTGAGGAGATGAGGAGAGATGAAAGGCAGAGCTGGTCTCGGGGGAGGGCCGGCGCAGGCTTGGGTACGCCCAGCGCTCCCGCGATGCTACTTCCAAAAGCGGGACACCGTTTCAGGGAGAACGCGTCTCCAGAGCGCGCGCGTGTGTTGGGGGGGGTGTTCAGGTCCCCTGGTTCACCTCTGTGCACCCGAGGGGTCCATACACGGTGCACATACACACAGTTCCTAATGGGAGTTTTAGATACAACTTAAGATTGAATCACAACATTATTCATGTTCATTATGTGTGTGAGGAAGTACATATGTAGCAAAAATAAAATAAATACATGCAAATGGAACAGAAATTGTACAAGAGAGGAAAAACATTGACTAGTAATAACAATAGCAGCAATCGTGTAAATACTGTGAATACCTACTCTTGGGGACACGGGGAGAACATGCAAACTCCACACAGAAATGCCCTTTCGACAACCCCACCTAGGGTATGGGCACTGGTGATGCGGAGGAGAGAACACGCCCCCCAGTACCCTCGGCGGGAATCAAACCCAGGACCTTCTAGCTGTGAGGTGACTGCACTTCTGACTGCGCCACCGCTTCCCTGTGCACATGATTTACATCCATTTCAATATCCGTAAGTAATACAGTAGTAAGAAGTAGATGCTGTAATGCTTTGGTCACTTGCTGACTCATGCTATGTGACACATTGACCCTTTCCTAGAATGAGTGTCTAACTCCAGAGGAAGAGCATTGCTGGCATATAATGTATCTCTAGGAAAATTCTGTATTCTGTCTTAGATAGTGGAGTCATAGTTGGTCAATTTGTTCTCTCTCTCTCTCTCTCTCTCTCTCTCCTTTCTCTTTCTCTGAGGTCCTGTGTCAGATCCTGGTGGCGCTCCCTTGCGCCCATGGCCCCAGGGTGGCACAACCAACCACAGCTCCCAGAATGCACCTCTGCACTAGGAATACACCTTCCCAAAGGGGGAAATCTCTCTCTCTCTCTGTCTTTCCCTCATCTTTAGCTGCAGTGAGTATGAATAATTAAATCTGCGTTTTTCCTGTTCTTCTCATGTCACATCTCTGTCTGCCATCTCTGTCTCCCCTCTCCCCCCCCACCCCTTCTGTGTCTCTCACCCAAGTTGAAGTGCTATAGCATATAAGTGTGTCATTTAGGAGAGGGAAAGGCTGTGGATGAAGGAGAGTAGAGCTCAGTTTGGAACTCTTGCGTGTTACATAAGCTGTCACTGTGTGTTATTGACTGACAAATAGAGAGATGGAGAGAAGGGGCGAGAGAGAGAGAGAGAGATGGTGAGATGGTGATAATGGTGAATGAAAAGAGTGAACAGGGTGATGGAGATTGTGCGATAGCCGAAAGGTGGTAAAAGTAGGAGTAGAGGTGATTGTGTTGCACGCATGCTTTGACTGAGTAAAAGTGCAGATATCACCCAAAAGTCATCCGTTATAATACTTGGATACTTGAAACGTATTAAAGACTATTGATTACTCACCCCATGGAGACTTGAATTTAAGGATATTCTTTAGTTTTTGTCTCATTCCTAAACCAATAATTTGAGGAGATTCTTTGTATCTCCATAGGGAACAAAGCAGGCTCAATTGTGTCTCCATAGGGAACCACTGTTGGTCATCAAATTATAAGCTTGTAGATCGGCTATTTTCGGCAAAGAGGTTTGGTGTAGAGGGGAAAAAGAGCAGACTAAGTACAGAGCGAAAGGTCAAGTTTATTATAGGTAATGACGGCTCAAGTGGTTAAATATCTGAAAACACAAATTGACATGAATCCAAAATAGACTGATGATTGTCGAAGAATGAAACTTTGGAATATATGAACAGGTTATGGGGGTCCCTGCTTCACTCTCGCTCAACTAAGGGGTCCTTGGCCTGAAAACGTTGAAGACCCCTGGTATATGGTATTTACCACCTCTGTCAAAATGGTCTCTGTAACATGATGGAAACCACTGCAGCATTGCTATCCCTTCTACCTACCGCCACAGTTCCTGCAGCTACACACACTTTTCACCTTCTGAAATTGAACCTAACAAGCCACAACATTTCTATTTTATTTGTGTTCACTAAAACACACTTAGTCTTCTTCAAAGCACATCAAAACAGGCACAAAGGCCTGAACCTCCCTCAGGTTTTGCAAACAAGCACCTGTTGACTCTTAATCATAATGAGTTCTTCCGCTCCTCTCTCCCTTCCACACAGCAAAATCCAGGGTTAATCTTTGCACTCCTCCGAGTTAAGCTAATGCTGCAGATTTAGCAACCCCCCCCCCCCCCCACACACCACCCCACGCACACACCACCATCACCAATTTGCGCGCCTAATTCAAGCTACACCGCCGTACGACGAAATCTTACAGGTCGGCTTTTTCCACCGTTGTAGAGCGAAGTGTAAGATTGGGCTTTACCCCCTCCATCTTTTTTTTCCCACCCTTTTTCCCTCACTCCCCATCTCTCTTCCCTCAGGTGCCGTATTACCATAATGGCTTCTTGTGACGGTGATGTATTAAGCAGCGGTATGGAAATGCAACATGCCTGCCACCATGCACATTATCAGAGCCCAACGCATTAGATGTCATTTGTGCGAGTGCCGCTGCACGGTCATTATATCTGTTAAACTGTTCTGTGGGGGAAAAAAAGAGGAGGAGGGGGGGGGAAGAAAGAGAAAGAGAGGAGAGCTAGTTGGAGCGATGGGAAACTATGTTTCATTTACAGTACAGTTAAGGTATTCTGCAGCTTGCGCGCAGAGTGAGGATTACACCTGATTTATACATGGTTGCGCAGGGAAAAATAGCCGACCTACAACTCAAAACGCGCGGCTGCTCGCTGCGTTTTGAGCTTGTAGATCGGCTGTTTCCCACCCACGCGTGGGCTCTACATATAACTCAGGCCTTAGGATGCGAGATGAGATCGGGGAATGAATGTCCTCATTCCCTCCACAAGTGATGGCATATTTAGCTACCGTACAGCAGTGATTCTCAACCTGTGGGTCGGGACCCAAACTATTTTGGGGGGTCAACAGATGATTAACTTAATGTGCAGCATTGTTTTCTCTCTCACCAGTAAGCAAACCAACGTAAAGTTTAAGTGTACTATAGAGGGTATCTGCACATTTCTAAAGAAACAATTTAAGGACTTTTTTATACCTCTAAAATGACAAATTAAACATCGGTCAAATTGTCAAATATTAGTGGCAGAAATTGTGAAAATAGCCGATCTGCATGCTCACAATGCCTCGCAACGCGAGGCGTTGTGAGCATGTAGATCTGCTATTTTCACAATAGAACCGTGTTATACAAAATGTAATGCCTCAACACTTAGTGCTCGTCAGGTTGGGGGTGTCACACCAGTTAAAATATGATTATTTAGGGGGTCGCGGCCTGAAAAGGTTGAGAACCACTGCCGTACAGAACTGGAGGGGGCCAACGACCCTTTTGCACGAGTGTGCTGATAACGTTGACAGATGACTGAGGAGGGTTAAACAGAAAGTGTACTTTATGCGACAGGGCTGTTCAAGCATGTTCTCACTAACATTGTTGTACAATTTCACTGTATTTCAGCATCCAATTAATTATGTTTTGGTTAGTCAAGGATTCAAGGATTCAGAGTGTTGGTTGTGTGGTTTGTATAGTCACAGTGCTTTTGTTAGCGTTATGTTTTGTGGATCGTGTGTGTGTGTGTGTGTGTGTGTGTGTGTGTGTGTGTGTGTGTGTGTGTGTGTGTGTGTGTGTGTGTGTGTGTGTGTGTGTGTGTGTGTGTGTTCTACTCCCTTCCGTTGTGACTGACTTACTGAGTGACTGAGTTTTGTCCTATAGTCTAGCCTTCTTTGTCTCATCCTATGCCTTTCTTTTCTCTTTCTTTTCCCTTTCTT
>NC_137824.1:41047288-41072288 GCF_963921795.1 Nannobrachium achirus
AATTAGAATCTAACCTATAACTAGTTTAATCTCAGAAAGTGGCTGTGCATTGTGGAGGAAAGGTATGTAATGGAGAGATTTACACACAGATACAGGAAGAGTTGTTTCTTGAAAAATGAGACTGAATACGCGACCTGGAAAAATGACACCACAGAGGATTAAAAAGTGATGTAAATGTTGACCCTGTGAATATGTGTGCATGTGACAAAATAAAAATTACGTTTAAAAAAGAAAGGCATCCTCAAATTGTATTCAAGGAGCCAGGACAGCTTGGCATTGTGTTGCAGACTGCCAGTGTTGTTTTTGACAGCAAATTTTGATTTAGTTTTAGTCAGTCTTTTGAATAAAATGTCATCATTTAATTAGTCATTATTTAGTCACCTGAAAGGTTTTTGTTTTAGTCAGTTTTAGTTGACTGAATATCATAAGATTTTAGGTGACTAAATCTACAGTTGATTTAGTTGACTAAAATGAATTTTGGCAGACCTTGATGGAATCGTAATGACTGATTTTACACTTGGTTGCATGCTGAAAATAGCCGATCTACAAGCTCACGATATGCGTCGTGCTGCGCTTTTAGATCTGCTATTTTCAGCACGCAACACCGGAGAGCAACCAAACGTAAAATGACTCTCTTCTCCACCAGTCCCACTCCAACATTTATTCCAGTTTTTATTTTGTTGACGAAATTGTCAATATATTTAGTCTTAGTTTTAGTCATCACAGCTTAGCTTTTGTTTAGTTTTTATTTAGTTTTCGTCAGTGAAAAAACGCAGTTGACAAACACTTTCCGTCATAGTTTTAGTCGGTGAAATCAACACTGCAGACTGCATATGTTGTCTGCCCCATTATGTCTCAGTGCAAAGATACACTATTGGTTTGGTGGGGAAAACCTGGCAGACCTGGGTGTGTGTGTGTGTCTACTGTACATGTGTTTTTGTGCTGTCATCTGTCTCTGTTTATGTGTACTGTGTGTACTGTATGTGTGTTTGTGCGGGGAGGAGGAGGGGGGGATTCAGACTAGCAGAGTTCACAGTTCGACAGTGGTACTACAATACCGTCTCATCCACTCCACAACCCTCCAGATTCGAGACTCGAGAAGGTTTTATTCGTCACCTGCTCTTATACTTGTGCTCAACATTCAGCCAAATATAGCCTTTCCACAAGCTCACAACGCAACCCATTGCAACAACTAGTGAGCTTGTACGGTAGAACGGATATCTTTGGCGAAGAAATGTTGGTAATAAGGTATAATATAATAAAGGTGTAAGGTAATATAATAGGGTAATAAGTATCAATAATTAACAAAGTATCAAGTGTGTAGTTTGTAAAGTGTTGACAATTTAAATACCCATATACAGTAAGTGTGCAAAATAAAAGGACAGCATTAATATACCCACTCATTGGTGTACTGTAGGGAATGTCCATAGAATATACAATTTATAATTTATAATCGCATGTTCCCAGGGTTACCGAGGTAAGCTATAAATTATATATCTACGTCTACATTGTTGCAGAGTATACAGAACATAGAAAATACAGGATATACAGAGAGAATAAATTAGCCACTCTGGAGCAGTATGATGGCCAAAGTACATGATGCAAATAGCAGTAAATAATATGTGGTCAATGGTGGAAAAAGTACTCCAATGTTAATCTAGCCTACTTATCACAAGTATCAATAATGCAATGTAGAAGTACTCCGTTACAAGCAAAAGTCCAGAATTCAAAATGTACTTGAGTAAACGTACAAAAGTATTGGCATCAAAATGTACTTAAAGTACCAAAAGTAAAAGTATGCAGAATGTCCCATTTCCATCTATTAAAAATAGCACTCCCCATCTAAAATTGTTTTAGATGGGGAGAGCATTTATTTGACCTGTAACAGAGTGTGTGTCTGTCTACATTGCAGTCTTGATACTTTTTACACCAGGGGTCTTCAATGTTTTCAGGCCAAGGACCCCTTAGTTGAGAAATAAATGAAGCAGGGACCCCCACAACCTGTTCATATAGATCCCATATTTGTTTTATTGTTTGACAGCACAATTATCAGTGTATGTTGGATTCATATCAATTTGTGTTTTCAGATATTTAACCACTTGAACGGTCAAATAAACTTGACCTTTCACTCTGTGCTCTTTTTTCCCCTCTACACCAAAGTCTTTGCCCAAAATAGATCTTCTGAGCTTATAGATCCTCTATTTTTGGCTAAACTTCTCAGAATATGGACACTGGATAATATAAAAAAATATATATATATATATATATATCACTCAAAGATTTGGGGGACCCCCTGTAGTAACTCTGATGACACCCTATAGGGGACCCCGGACCCCCTGTTGAAGACCCTTGTTTTACACCACTGTCCACAACAGGGGTTTTCAAAGTGGGTGATGGGGCACCCTAGGGTGCCGTGACGGCAGTCCAGGGATGCTGCGAGATCATTTGATAATATTTAGAATTTATTTTGAAGAAGTATTTAGTATCATTTTAAAGTTGAAGTACAAACACATTTTCAGTCAGTTCTAACCAAAATGGCTATTATCTCAACGTTTTCCTCATAACATAATCACTAAAATATCGTCACTGTCGGGCAGAAACCTCGCATAAAACTAGTGAAAACAGACGATCTACAAGCACTGCTTGTAGATCTGCTGTTTTCACTAGTTTTGTACACTTTATATATGATAAATACAAAACGAACGGTTTTGGACATACTACGTTTCCACCCGACAACGACGATATGCTATAAATATAAGGTGCTGGGAGTGAAAATTATAATGTAGGGGTGCCTCGGATTAAAAAATATTCATGGGGTGCCCTGAGACAAAAAAGTTTGGGAACCCCTCCATGGTCCACAAAACAAGTCTTTGTGTAGGGGAGTGGCTGGCACCGGGCCTCTGCAGCGATGGGGACAGATGGAGGAATCCCCCTCTTATCGCCCACTCCGAGGTTTCGCTTTCCCCCTCTGGGGACTCACGGCTCCCTCAGCACAGAGGAGTTTTCAAATTAAATACTATCTAATGAACTGGAAAGCCTGCGCCGCGTGTGTGTGTGCGTGCGCGTGTCAATGTTTATGTGCGTGCGTGTATATCATTAGTGTACGTGTTTGTGAGCCTGCGTGTGTGCGTGTGTGTGTGTGTGTGTGTGTGTGTGTGTGTGTGTGTGTGTGTGTGTGTGTGTGTGTGTGTGTGTGTGTGTGTGTGCGTGCTTGTGTGTGTGTGTGTGCGTGTGTGTTTATATAATAGGTGTTTGTGAAGTGAGTGGGGGGTGCAGCATGAGAGAGAAAGTAACAGGAAAAAAATAGAGATTAAAATAAAGGGTGAATTTACATTGGAATCATGGCGGCTGCAGCGGAGCCCAGCCTGGGTGGAGCGTCAGGAAGCGTGTGTTTGTTAATTGTATATCTCTGCAGTTCTAATTGCTTTAATTCCCTGTAATTAATCGGTAATTGCAGTGAGGAGACGTGCAGAGCCGCGCTCTAAACGCAAAGAGAACTTTTCAATACGGACTACATAAATATAGATGAGAGACACGACATGAGGGGAGAGGAGAGAGAGAGAGAGAGAGAGAGAGAGAGAGAGAGAGAAGGGGGGAGGAAAAAAAGACAGAAGAAGTGCATGGGGACCAACTATATTTAGCGTTCTTTGAAAGGCCTGAACTATGAAGTATATGGCATGGTTCTCATTTCTCATTAATGTATTCTGATGCGTATGAAAATGAGAGATTACGGGTGAAAGTGAAGCAGTCCCCGTAGACGCACACGGCAGCACTTGCCAAAGGAACATTCTCAAAGGGAAACCCTGTTACTGTTACCGCAAAGGCATTCATTAGTTTACATCCATGGAGCTGTGACATTGTTCAGCCATAATTACAGACTCCCCGTTTGAGTGCTTTCATTTAGGGCGCCGGGTTTACCTTGCTACGCTGTTTCATTTAGTCTTTGTCGTTTTTCTTTCATTTGGAAACTCTTCACTCGTAGTTATGTCTGTGAGCGTGTGTCCATGTGCATGGGAGATTTGTGTAATTTTTTGTGCCTTTTTTGAAGATGATGATGATGATGATGTCAATGCCATGGTGCTATAAAGCAATGGTTCTCAAAGTGGGGTCTGGGGAACACCAGGGGTCTGTGAGGGGATTCCAGGGAGTCCCCAGCAAATGTATTTTTTATTCATTTAAAGATTTGTTTTGGGCTTTTCAGCCTATATTGATAGGACAGTAGACCGACAGGATATGGGGACATAGATGAGGAGTGACACGCAGCAAAGGTCGCCAGGATTGGGACTCGAACCCATGACACGCTGTCAGGCATCAGAGCCTATGGAGTATGCGCCTGGACCGCTAGGCCAGCAAATGTAATTAATACAAATCAGTTTAACAACTTTAACCTATACATCAGGCTATTCGAAAATGGTCTAAAAGACAAATAGACCTCTTTGAAATCGTAGAAACATTCTAACAACAAAATACAGACGTATAGTACAGATGCAGTATACCGTCGTTGTCGGGTGAAAACCTTGTATGTCTAAAACCGTTTGTTTTGTATTTATCATGTTTTAAATGATTTAAACTAGTGAAAACAGCCGATCTACAAGCACACAACGCCTCGCACCGCGAGGCGTTGTGTGCTTGTAGATCTGCTGTTTTCACTACTTTTGTGCGACAGCCTTGTATGATGAAGCAGGGCTTTACTGTGCGGAAAATCGTACAAATGTCAAACTTGGGGATACGATGTTTTAGCCGGACAGTGACGATACGGTAGGGATAGAGGTGGATGGGTGGGGGTATGGGGGATAGGGGGGGTACAGTTTCCAGGGAGATTCCTGTCCTGTTAGACCAGCAGGGTGCAGGGGAGTGAAAGGAGAATCCCTCCCACTCATCCTATGGTTGCAAGGTAATCCCCTCCCTGCGCTCTCCCACCTCTCTCTCTCTCTCTCTCTCTCTCTCTCTGTCTCTCACTCTCTCTGTCTCTCCCTCTCCCAGTCTGTCATCCTCCCCCCTCTCCTCACCCCTTGCTCCCTACCTCAGCCTGCCCCCCCCTCCCCCCTCCCCCTCATTAATTCCCAATTAAGACAGCAGCTCTCCCGCCCACACACCTCCTTATTGCACATATTGCACATAAACGCTTCTCTGGTCCGACTTTTAATTTACAGGGGTTTGAGCTGAGGCCAGCAAACGCGCCGAGCCGCGTGCACATCACTGCCTGCACGTGTGCGCGCGCGCTTGTGTGCGTGTGTGTGTGTGTGTGTATGTGTGCATGCCCATGTACGCTGTATATAATGATCTCTTTTCTGTTCCTGTCCCTCGCTCTCAGATGAAAGTGAACCTTTGTCATTCTCAATCGGTTTTTTAAACGACCGCAGGCTGCCTGGTCTTGGGTGACCCGCTGTGGCGCATCCCCTCCCCTCTCCTCCTCGGTACGCCGTCCGTTCGCCGAGCCCCCGCCCCCACCCCACTCCCCCACCCACCTTATAATGGCCTCAGTTCCCCCGTAACAAGCAGGCTTCTCATAGATCTCCATCAATTTGTGTCACACCAGGGAATCCCTGTACAAAGCCGCCCTCGCCCGCATCGCCCGGGACATCTATGCGTTATTAAGCTGAGAAAAACAGCTTGGAAAGTGTGTGTGCTGGTCTTAGTTACAGAAACAAACGGATATAAAAAGGGGGGGAATAAGCGAGAAAGACAGAAAAGAACAGCGTAGAGAGAGAGAGAGAGAGATGCATGGGGGTGGGGGGCTGAGCGCAGAGACACAGACACAGACACAGAGAAATACTAATGATAAAAGTGTAAACTAGATGGCTATGTGTGGTCCGTGGTTTCCTGTGATGCCATCCAGCTCGCTGTGCTGTCTGCTTTGTTAAGATATTTAGGCCTAGCATTATTGAATGCTTTAACTATTGAGAAAATAGCAGATATACAAGCTCACAGCGCTTGTAGATCTGCTAATTTTTTTTTTAAATCAAGATATTTTTTAAGTCTTTGAATATATCTATTTAAAAGCGAACATTTGTAACTCAAATATTTGCTTCTGGGCGGTCCCTGGAACAACATGTTTTGAGATGGGGGTCCGCGGCCAAATACCTGTAATTTTGGGGGTCCTTGACATGAAAAATTTGAGAACCACTGATTTAGAGGAAGGATTTAGAAGTCGGGTCAAAGATCGGGTCAAAGCTATTCAAGATTTTTCAAAAATAGCAGATCTACAAGCTCGCAGCGCGGCACTCGGTGTCGCGCTGTCAGCTTGTATATCTGCTATTTTTCAATAGTTAAAGCATAAAATAATGGTTAAAATGGTTCAAATCAAACGTTCCCGGTCTTAAGGGGTTAAGATATTTCTGAGATGCATCTCATGTACAGTACGAGCAGCTTGCATCAGCCTGCGCAGGCATGAGGAGACTGATCCACTGAGACCCTTGCAAGTGCAGTTTAAACGGCAGCGTTTCTATTCAAGTGTAGCAAGGCGTCGTGTTTTTGGCCATGTCGAGGCCATGCCTAAAAGGACAGACAGGACCACTCAAGCTCCCTCTGTAATAGGCTACATGCTCGGCTGAAACCAATGCAGAGGTGAGCATAATGTGCTCCGTTGCTCGACGACACTTACATGGACAGATAGGAACAGCTTGTGAACTTGTGTGCGTGTCGATTATTTAGTGTCCTACTGGAGTATACACACCGGTAGCTCACACCCTGGGCGAGACCTGCGCTCCAAACGGAAGTGCTCTAATTTGGCGGAAGTGCTGTGTTTAAGGGAAGTAAAGGTTGTTGCACACTGCTGGGTTTTTCGGGACGAATATCGGAGCGAATTTCGGAGCATGTAAATAAAAAAATCAACCTCACATTATGTCAATCACGTTTGCACACTGCCGCCCGTTTCGTATTTATTTTCGGACCAGGGTTGTTTTTTTCCGATTTTCGCAGCTTTCGCCACTGAGTCCCTTGCTCGCTCTCTCTTTCCTCTCTCTCCCTGGCCTCCGAATTTCGGATTCCCAAAACGCAACGAAAAAACGCAGTGCAGTGTGCAACCAGCTTTACGTCATACGGTGCAGGTCTGTTTACATCCCCCAAAGAAAAAAATAAATAGATTGTAGCTCTTAACTCGCTCTTAATATTGTATTAAGAAATTCAAGACCCTGATCAGTACACATTAAATAACATCAACATGAGCAGTCCTGTGTGTGTGTGTGTGTGTGTGTGTGTGTGTGTGTGTGTGTGTGTGTGTGTGTGTGTGTGTGTGTGTGTGTGTGTGTGTGTGTGTGTGTGTGTGTGTGTGTGCGTGCGCGCACACGCGTGTGTGTGTGTTAGACATACTATATGCCGACTCTCGTCTCTTCTTTTTAAATCTCTTGCTCTTTCAACATTTCTGATCTTCTGCTACATCATGAACTTAACCCAGTGTTCTCAGCTCTGCCTTGACATCAATCGCTGCAATTTGAGAACGCTCCTTTTTGTTTTCCTCCACAATAACCTTTTTGAACTTGTAATGTAAGGTTTTGTCCACTGAAATGGTACTGATATCTAGTCTGGCCCATGGACTACAACAAATCCCAATTTAAGTGCAAAAATAGGTTTTACCACTTAAGCCCTGTTTCTAAAATAGTGAAAAGAGTTGATCTACAGGCTCTCAACGCGTCGAGAGCCTGTAGATCAACTATATTCGCCATTTGTTTGGGGGCGAAAATGGAAAATGTTTGAAAATGTTGGCCTAGAATTACTTTCCCAAAATTGGGATGCCACGTTGAAAGAGTAAATTAAACACACTAGCCCTTACCCGTTCAAAGATATGAGCTCTGAAATGATGTGCAGTGTGTGGGTTATGGGATGTGCACTGTGCACACAGTATATGAGGGATGGAAAGTAACTTGAACTGGTGCTTGCATGATAATATGTAGGAGCATCAATGTAAGAAATACCCGTTTTGTTTAATGGCTACAGAGATACTGTGTACCGATCTGCATGATTTTGGACAAAATCTGTAACAGGGCCAGACAACCGCTCCCCCCCCCCCCCCCCCCCATCCCCCCCCCCCCCCCCCCACACACACACACACACACACACACACACACACACACACACACACACACACACACACACACACACACACTGGTTAAACATGTTGCCTCATGCTAGATGCATATATGCCTCAAGCTAGATGCAGAATAGATATAGATACACCATAAAAATGCTAATATACAGCATATGATTTGTGAAAGTGACAAACGGGCTTCACAGTTATGTTAGGTGTGTTCATATGCTAATGGTGATGCGATTTCAGATCAATTGCTCCAGCCACTGAGGAGAAACGCCTCAAGCTAGATGCAGAATAGATAGTAGATACACCATAAAAATGCTAATATACAGCATACGATTTGTGAAAGTGACAAACGGGCTTCACAGTTATGTCAGGTGTGTTCATATGCTAATGGTGATGCGATTTCAGATAAATTGCTCCAGCCACTGAGGAGAAACGCTGTTTCAGACAGACAGACAGACAGACAGACAGACAGACAGACAGACAGACAGACAGACAGACAGACAGACAGACAGACAGACAGACAGACAGACAGACAGACAGACAGACAGACAGACAGACAGACAGACAGACAGACAGACAGACAGACAGACAGACAGACAGACAGACACTCACTCACTCACTCACTCACTCACTCACTCAGACATTCGCAAAATTATAGTATAGATGTAGATGGACAGGCATCCGATTGCGATGAAATCAGATGAATCTGCTAAAACAAACAGAGTTGGGAACATGCATAAAATAACTGAATTTGAGGTTTAAATGTAAATATTAGGGGGTGGCGGTTGCCCCCATGGCCCCTGCTGGGCCATGCTTGCTGGAAGAAGGGGTCCATGGTCTTCTGTGATGCCAGCTTGCTCTGCACAATGAAGAGATTTCAAAGATGCATGTCGTCTGCGAGCAGCTTGCATCAGTGTGTGCATGAGGAGACTTGCATCTACTCAGACACTTGCTAGTGCAGTCTAAATGGCAGTGTTTCTATTAGAGCTCAGTGATGATGACATTATGTTCTGGGCATGTCAAGGCAATGGCGGATAGAAGACAGGTCACTCATGTAATTCGCTACAGCCGAAGCAAATTCAGAGGTGGGTAATTGTAAAGAAAAGAAGAAGAAGAGGGGGAAAAAGAAAAGTACCACAGTAACATGACTTAAATGCCCAAGGGCATTAACGAAAAAGTCGACTTCGGGCGTCCGAGCTTCTAGGATTTGACAATTTGGATGATGTTTAATTTGCCATTTTAGAGGTATTAAAAAGTCCTTAAATTGGCACTTTAGAAATGTGAAGATACCCTCTATACACTTAAACGTTATGTTAGTTTGTTTACAGTTGAGTGAGAAAACAATGTTTCACGTTAAGTTAATCATTTGGGGACCCCCCAAAATAACTGGGGGGTCGTGTGTGATGTGATGATGTCATCAAACGATAAAGTCGACTTGCAAAAATCACAAGTCGTTAATGCCTTAGAATACAGTAATCTAACCTAAACAAGTATTCACACATTGTGGTGATCATAGACAATTAAGCAGTGGTGGTATTTGATTTCAAATATTACTCCACTACAACTTAAAGGAGTAGTTCACCCCCCAAATTACTTTTTTTTTCTTTTCAATTGATTACTCACACCATGAAGACTTGAGTTAAATGACAAAGAAATAAGGAATTTGTCACATTCCTAAGACAATAATTTGATTACAATAAATGTACCCCCATTGATTCTGGATGGGGACCCATGGCGTGAGTAATCAATAGGGACTGTCGGTTATGACATCACCGCAAGATTCGGGGCTTAACTCCGCCCACTTTGGCGGCCATTGCCATTGCTAGGTCTTGGATGCATCAAGATCAGTCTGTACTAGTTCTACTTGTTGAGCAAGCAACAATACTTTTACTTCAATTGCTCTAGGCTTTGATTGCATTTCAATAAAACCATATTTGATCAACATAACGATCACACACATTTTACTGTTTATAGGGAATGTTATATTATTATAAACCGATCTTTATTTCCAAAGCAATGGATGAATGTGATGGCTGTTCTGATCTGCTTGTGCTCTTTCTGCGCTCATGCATGGACAGCCGAAGTCGTGATTTTAGCGTGATATCTTTTTATTGGGAGACAATAATGAGCACCAGCAAATGAAAGCAGACATTCCAGTGAATATGGACACGTTTAAATTTACATTTTTTGATGAAAATTGACCGAGTATTGGCCGGGTCAAATTGCAAGTGGTCTTGGCAGTGGCCCAATAACTGGCTAGGCATGCTATGTGGTGTAAAGTAATTAAGTATATTTACTTAAGTACTGTACTTAAGTACACTTTTGAGTTATATGTACTTTGCCAATATTTTTACTTCTTCTCCACTACATCTCTGATCCAAATATTGTAACATTTTAGGCGACTGTTTATAGGGAATGTTATATTATTATCCGATCTTTATTTCCAAAGCAATGGATGAATGTGATGGCTGTTCTGATCTGCTTGTGCTCTTTCTGCGCTCATGCATGGACAGATTTTAGCGTGATATCTTTTTATTGGGAGACAATAATGAGCACCAGCAAATGAAAGCAGACATTCCAGTGAATATGGACACGTTTAAATTTACATTTTTTGATGAAAATTGACCGAGTATTGGCCGGGTCAAATTGCAAGTGGTCTTGGCAGTGGCCCAATAACTGGCTAGGCATGCTATGTGGTGTAAAGTAATTAAGTATATTTACTTAAGTACTGTACTTAAGTACACTTTTGAGTTATATGTACTTTGCCAATATTTTTACTTCTTCTCCACTACATCTCTGATCCAAATATTGTAACATTTTAGGCGACTGTTTATAGGGAATGTTATATTATTATCCGATCTTTATTTCCAAAGCAATGGATGAATGTGATGGCTGTTCTGATCTGCTTGTGCTCTTTCTGCGCTCATGCATGGACAGATTTTAGCGTGATATCTTTTTATTGGGAGACAATAATGAGCACCAGCAAATGAAAGCAGACATTCCAGTGAATATGGACACGTTTAAATTAAAATTTTTTGATGAAAATTGACCGAGTAATGGCCGGGTCAAATTGCAAGTGGTCTTGGCAGTGGCCCAATAACTGGCTAGGCACGCTATGTGGTGTAAAGTAATTAAGTATATTTACTTAAGTACTGTACTTAAGTACACTTTTGAGTTATATGTACTTTGCCAATATTTTTACTTCTTCTCCACTACATCTCTGATCCAAATATTGTAACATTTTAGGCGACTGTTTATGTAGAAAAGTTCACTGGACAGCAACCCCACCCCCTGGCTTGTGTCATGGCTCGGCTCCACCCCTCACCTGCTCTACTCATTCACCACACCTGCACTCACTCACCCTAATCAGTCCCTGTGTATATGTTACAGCATGTTTGGGTAACTCAGGACGTTCATTGTAAGAGCGCTTGTTTCGTTCACCACACACTAATCACCACCAGATGGCGACGACAGCCCATAGACAGCCATTCACTAGTGCAGGCGCTGACGTCACTCGTTTGCGACTCCCTTTCTTTATTTACTAGCCTAGCTGGGCGGTGTTTAGCCATTAGCTTAGCCATTAGCTTAGCCATTAGCTTACTATGAGCGTTTATCTTGGGCTTGCCCAGGCCTTACGGTCTGGGCATAAATATAACGATTGCATTCACCACGGCTTCGTAACTCGCGCGGCGCTCCGCCGGCCGCGCGGCCCTGGCCCGCTCTTCGCGGCCACTCGCGCCTGCGGCGCTCGGGGGCGAAGAGCAGGACCAAGGTCCGCTGGCCTTCGCGCCGCTTGCAATGTCGTGGACAATCGATGGGCTCCGCCTGGAGGACGTTGTTGTGGGCGACCGCTTGTTCCGCCCCGTGCGGCACCGCGAGTGCTCCGTTTCTCGGCCGTCCTGTTTCTCTAACATCCGGTGACATATATATACTGCCCTGCCCAAGTGTTTCACTCAGTCCCAGTTCAGCAGCAGAAGCACCAACACCTCCTGGAGAGCTCTGGCCTGGAGGCTCCTAGAATTGTTATGCGTCATTGATGTGAGTTCTTGAGTGCCCGTGTTGTATTTTATTGTATGTCATTGCTAGAACCTGCCTGTTTGTATTGATACCCTTTATAGTAGTAATGTAATTTATGGACCTTATAGTATTGAACTAGATATATATATTACATGATATCCAACTAGATAAATATGTTATATAATATCCAATGTTTGTATTGGCCCATAATGTTAGTGCTCAAGTGTCCTTTCCATTGATGTTTGCTACTAATGGTTGTCAAGGTATTGTTTAATTGTATAATAATTATGTATTGTATTCTTTTGTCTTTTGTCTTTTGTATAGAAATAAAAACCATAACATATGGAATCCAACTCTTCAACTGGCATTCTTGCCGATGCCCCCATGGCGATTTTAACCCACCTTTTGAACCAGCCCATAACACCTCAAACCCTATTCATCATGGTCCTTCGACGCCGAGAAGTCTTAACATTGCCATGGATGAAGAGGATACCAGCACCAGCCCCGAGCCTTTACCAGGAAGCCCTGCAGAGCAACAGCAGAATCCAGGACAACTATAGCAGAATGCAGGACAACTGTAGCAAAATGCAGGACAACTGCAGCAAAATGCAGGACAACTAGAAGCAGTGCTCTTCCGAGCACAGGTCTCCACCAGGTGGGGGGAGCAGTGGGAGGTTTGGAGTGGCCAGACACTCCAAACATGCTAGATGTTACTATGGTGAGGTTGCTGCTGCTGGGAGTCTTGGTGGGAAGGCCCAGCACCGGGCTGAACGTGAGGGTCGGCAGGGTAGGCTGAGAGGTGGAGGCTGAGTCGGGCTGTGGGGCATTCATGGTAGAGTCGGTGTTGGTAACTATGAGAGCAGTGGGAGGTGATGATGTGCAGGAGGCTGAAGAGTTGGGTGTACTTAGATGGTTGCCCATTCCAAACAGGCTAGTTATGGTGGGGTTGCTGCTGCTGGGAATCTTGGTGGTCAGGCCCTGCACCTGGCTCAAAGCAGAGCTCAGGCTGCTAGCCAGCTGGCCGAGGCCTGGCAAGGTGGGATGAGAGGCTAGGCTCGGCTGTGATGCTTCCATGGTATTGGAGGTAGGCCGTAGTGTGGAACTACTCAGCTCTGCAAGGGTTGTAAATGCCGGACCTGCCGTGGCATTGACATCTGCAGTTGGAGTAATGCTTTGCATCCGTGGAGCCTGTTGTCCCTGCAAGAAGAGGGCAGCAGGGGACTCGGGGGCATCCGCAGTGTGATCTATGGCAGGGAAAGCTAAAAAGGTTGGGGCCGTGCCCACACTGGTGGCTGGGTTGTCTAGGTTGATGACTGGCATGGCTGCTGGGTTGACTACGGGTACGGGTGTTGCCACGTTACTCAGGATGGAGGCTGTGGGAAGAGGGCTCGCCAGGGGGCTGCTGGATTCTGTGGGGGAGGTAGCCTGAGGTGCTGTCACAGCTGCGGGAGGCTTTTGCTTCTTTGGTTCCGGAGTAGCTTCTTCCAGGTCTTTCTGGATCTTACTGAAGGCAGCTTCAGTAAGATCCAAGAGAAGAGAGCTGAAGGCAGCTCTCTTCTCCTGGTCCCAGTCTTCGTTGGTGATGCTGTCGTCAGGGGATTGCAGCGCTCTTTTCTCTTTTTTAGAGAAAGATAAGGCTGGAGGGCGGCCCAGGCCTCGATATTCCTTGAACAATCTCAGATCTTGTTTATAGTCTGATAGTTTAATCCGATGTGATCTTATCTATTCTAGATCTCTATCTCGATCTTAACTTGATCTCGATCTGAGAAAGTAGGTCGATTCATCTATTCTTTATAGTCAATTGTGATGTCATTCCACATCGTGACATCATATTGCATTGTGCCAGAACCGGGGTCTGGCACAACCAGGTTGACCTGGGACGGACGGACGGACGCACGGACGCACGGACGGAGGGGAAAACATACTCTCCCCTCAGCCTTCGGCTGGTGGAGACAACTACAGCAAAATGCAGGACAATTACAGCAGAATGCTGCAGGTACTGTCCTCCCTCCAGTCCAGGCCTCCAAAGGCCTCTCCTGTGAAGCCTCCAGCGCCTCGGGCTCCTCCTCCTGCCTCCTCGTCCCCGGCGCCCCGGGCTCCGCCTCCTCGTCAGCCTCCTGTGCCCTGGGCTCCGGCTCCTCCTCCTCCTCCTCCTGCAGCGCCGCCAAGTTCTCCTCCTCCTCCTGCAGCGCTGCCAAGTCCTCCTCCTTCTCCTGCAGCGCCGCCAAGTCCTCCTCCTCCTCCTGCAGCGCCGCCAAGTCCTCCTCCTCCTGCAGCGCTGCCAAGTCCTCCTCCTCCTCCTGCAGCGCTGCCAAGTCCTCCTCCTCCTCCTGCAGCGCCGCCAAGTCCTCCTCCTCCTCCTGCAGCGCTGCCAAGTCCTCCTCCTCCTCCTGCAGTGCTGCCCAGGGCTCCTCCTCCTCCTGCAGTGCCGCCCAGTCCTCCTCCTCCGCCTGCAGCGCCACCCAGGGCTCCTCCTCCTGCAGTGCTGCCCAGGGCTCCTCCTCCTCCTGCAGTGCTGCCCAGGGCTCCTCCTCCTTCTGCAGTGCGGCCCAGGGCTCTGCCTCCTCCTGCAGTGCCGCCCAGGGCTCCGCCTCCTCCTGCAGTGCCACCCAGTCCTCCTCCTGCAGCGCCACCCAGTCCTCCTCCTCCTCCTGCAGCGCCACCCAGGGCTCCTCCTCCGCCTGCAGTGCTGCCCAGGGCTCCTCCTCCTCCTGCAGCCAGGGCTCCTCAGTCTCCGTCTCCCCCTGCATGTGGGCCCCCACAGCCACCACCTGAGCCTCCCCCAGCACCTGGGCCCCCTCATCTGCCACCACCTGAGCCTCCCCCAGCACCTGGGCCCCCTCGTCTGTCACCACCTGAGCCTCCCCCAGCACCCATTTGTTCTTCATGGGGCGGCCCTATAGCCAGTGACTTTTTTTGGGTAAATACTGTCGTATTTGGGGCGGCTGTAGAAAAGTTCACTGGACAGCAACCCCACCCCCTGGCTTGTGTCATGGCTCGGCTCCACCCCTCACCTGCTCTACTCATTCACCACACCTGCACTCACTCACCCTAATCAGTCCCTGTGTATATATACTGCCCTGCCCAAGTGTTTCACTCAGTCCCAGTTCAGCAGCAGAAGCACCAACACCTCCTGGAGAGCTCTGGCCTGGAGGCTCCTAGAATTGTTATGCGTCATTGATGTGAGTTCTTGAGTGCCCGTGTTGTATTTTATTGTATGTCATTGCTAGAACCTGCCTGTTTGTATTGATACCCTTTATAGTAGTAATGTAATTTATGGACCTTATAGTATTGAACTAGATATATATATTACATGATATCCAACTAGATAAATATGTTATATAATATCCAATGTTTGTATTGGCCCATAATGTTAGTGCTCAAGTGTCCTTTCCATTGATGTTTGCTACTAATGGTTGTCAAGGTATTGTTTAATTGTATAATAATTATGTATTGTATTCTTTTGTCTTTTGTCTTTTGTATAGAAATAAAAACCATAACATATGGAATCCAACTCTTCAACTGGCATTCTTGCCGATGCCCCCATGGCGATTTTAACCCACCTTTTGAACCAGCCCATAACACCTCAAACCCTATTTAACAGTTTATAGGGAATGTTATATTATTATCCGATCTTTATTTCCAAAGCAATGGATGAATGTGATGGCTGTTCTGATCTGCTTGTGCTCTTTCTGCGCTCATGCATGGACAGATTTTAGCATGATATCTTTTTATTGGGAGACAATAATGAGCACCAGCAAATGAAAGCAGACATTCCAGTGAATATGGACACGTTTACGTTTTTATTTTTTGATGAAAATTGACCGAGTAATGGCCAAGTCAAATTGCAAGTGGTCTTGGCAGTGGCCCAATAACTGGCTGTAGGCACGCTATGTGGTGTAAAGTAATTAAGTATATTTACTTAAGTACTGTACTTAGGCCTACACTTTTGAGTTATATGTACTTTGCCAATATTTTTACTTCTTCTCCACTACATCTCTGATCCAAATATTGTAGGCCTGCTTTTACTCCACTGCATTTATTTCAAAACTTTAGTTAGTAATGCTAGGCCTACTATACTTTTGATTATTATTACAAAACATCATTAACCACTTCAGCATATACATATATCTTGACCATTTGAAAATAGCCGATCTACAAGCTTACAATGTTAGATCCATGCTATTTTCAAAAGATGTTTTGATAACTTGAAAGGGACATTCTGCACAATGAGTAGGCCTACTTTTACTGTTGGTACTTTATTTTGATACCATTACCAATACTTTTATACTTTTACTCATGTACATTTTGAATAGGCCTACTGGACTTCGACTTGTAATAGAGTACACTTGCATTGACCAATCAGTCTTATCTACAACCAGCGAACTGTCAATGCTGTTCTCCGGTCATCGCTTCCTTTTATCCAAGAGTCTTACAAGAAAGATAGCAACTAAGATGGCGGGCGGAAGTGGCCGATTTTTGCAAGGCCCCGCCCAGTCCTCACCCCCTATAGGGAAAAAAAAGTAATTTTTGGGGTGAACTACTCCTTTAAGGTTGCTCAGTTAAATTTGTATTTTAGTCAGTCAGTCAGTCAGTCAGTCAGTCAGTCAGTCAACCTTCCCAATTTATCAGAGATATCATACCACATAAAATGTGCTTTTGTAAGTTCAACCAGTTCAAAGTTGTCTCTGTCAGGCGGAAACCTTGTATCTCTGTAAGTTTGAAAATATTTTCACTTTTCCCTGCTTCATCTTACAAGAATGTTGCACAAAAGTAAGGAAAATAGCGAAGCGTTGTGCACTTGTAGATCGGCTATTATCACTAATTTATCTCGTTTTTAAAATAATAATAAAAAAAGGAACGGCTTTGGACATACATGGTTTCCACCAGAAAACGACGATTTGCTCCATTGCTCAGCAGCTGATGACCCATACATGCTCGCGCGCGCGACACACACACACACACACACACACACACGCACACACACGCACACACGCGCGTATGCGCGCGCGCACGCATGCTCTCTCTCTCTCAACTGAATCCACAAGGCACTTTTACCATCTCAACACAGTAATAAGATCAAACTTGTGCTCGGCAAAAAAACCCAACCTTTGTTTTATCCGACGGAGCCGTGAAATGAGATTCTATTAATACACCGCAGCCCAATCGGGGCTGGCTGGCTGACTCCCCACGGAGGCAGAGCATTGAAAAGGTTAGGTGCGGCAATTACGCAGGTGGAGCTGGAGAGGGGAGAGGGGGAGGGGGGGTGAGGAGCAGATGATTCCGCCTTGATCACCGGCACTGAACACGGTGTTATCAGCAGCACACACAGGGAGCGAGAAGGGGGGTGGTGGGGGGGGGGGGGGGGATTGTGCCAGAGCACCGTTAATGACTTGCCTTGTTTTTTAGACGCGAGCAGACGCCTTTTTCAAAGGCATGGCAATTAGAGGGAGACTTGTTCTGTGGCGCTTTGGCTATACCGCCGTGACTTAGTGAGCCAGTCACCCACCGCCACTGGCCAATCAATGCCGAATATAGGATCCAATCGGCCAAACAAACACACACACACACACAGACAGATGAGCTAATGATCGCATGTCGTGTCGACGACCGATGCGTTCGTGTTCGTGCGACCCCGAGCAAGCTCTTCGTGCCACCACATGTCGGCGGTGGCACAGATGAACACGCTTCTCCCCTCTCTCTCTCTCTCTCTCTCTCTCTCTCTCTCTCTCTCGTGCGTGCATGTGTAAGGTGGCACACACATGTGCTGTTGTGTGACATGTGGAGAGACAGTGGAGCCCAGACGCGCGCGCGCGCCACCCAGGTGAAACACAGGTGACGGTGATAATCAGTACCTCTCAAATCTCATTATTCTGCGGGGATCAAGAGCGAGAGAGAGAGAGAGGGAGAGAGAGAGAGAGAGAGAGAGACCGGCGAGGAGGAAAACGTCTCCCATGCGTCGTGCCTCTCTGGAATATCGGCGTTGGTGCATCAACACACCCGCCATTAGTCTGCTGACCTCAGTCATTCATTTAATTGGCTGTTAATTGCTATTCTCTCCACCAGGCACAATGTATATATGCTGTCTATATTTAGGGCTGTGTGCCCCCTCGACGGCACTTCATGCTAAATTACAACTTTCAGCCCGGGTGCTGAAGGGCTCCATTGTGGCCTGTCGTTCTCTCCTCCCGGGGCTGACTGACAGGCTGAAGGGAGGTGGTGGTGGTGGGGGGTGCGGGGACGACATCTTTCTCTGTCTCCCTCCCTCCTTCTCCCCTCCTTCCCTCTCCTCTCGGCATGCTGCTACACTAGACGGTCTGACACCTGTATTGTGCCGCGTGTCGACTCGCTGATGCTTCTCTCCTCTCTCTCCTGTGCCTGACACAGTGGCGATGAGTTTTTCAACTGTTGCCATGGATTGTCTGAAGACTTCACCCCTGTCTACAGTATATATCCGCTTGTCACCAAACTTTGGCAACGGTGTGGCGGAAATGCTATTTACAGAGGGGGAAGAAGAGACACGGATATTTTGGTTTTTATGCCTGGAGAGACTGTGTGGATCATCGCCCAGGAGGGAATATTTTATTAGCGAAAAACCACACCATGGAGATAACGATCCCATGCTAATCCTCTGACAAAAGTTATTTTGAATTCCCAAATCCAGCTTACAATTAAATAGTCATCAGTTGTTTCGCTTTCAGTTCAACTCAAACTGCGATACTGGGAGGAAATATATGGCTACCATTATAGCATCTTTAGAATATAAACTGGGACCTTATTGCTTTGTCTGTTCAAATATTACACTTTAAAGTAGCGACTGACATAATTCTTTGGGTGGATTGAGCGGGGATATCTCGCTATTCCTACGTCCCATCATTTCGACTAAGGGAGTCGGCAGGTTAGCTACTCACCCGCGTCACGGTTACTGAGGTTAGGGTTAGGGTTAGGTTTTGGCATAGAGGTTAACATTCACCCACGTCGGCAAGTTAGCTACTCTCCCGTGTCGACAGGTTAGCTTTTCACCAGGTTAAAATTCACCCATGTCGAAAGGATGAACCGTCGAACAGATGCTATGTCGCAATGTCGACACGCTCCCGGATTGAGCACTTCCCCCAAGTTAAGGTGTTCAAGTATCTCGGGTCTTGTTCTCAAGTAAGGGAAGGATGGAGGGTGAGTTCAGGCGGAGAATGGGAGCAGCAGGAGTGGTAATGCGTTTGCTGTACTGCATTTTATGTGAGCCAAAGAGAAGCTGAGCCAGAAGGCAAAGCTCTCAATCTACCGGTCAGCTTTCGTTTCTGCTCTCACCTATGGTTTCACCTGCATAGATCTCCATGCTGGCCTGGGAACGCCTCGGGATTCCCCATGTCAAAGCCAGCTAATGTGGCCACGGAAAGGGAATAAGTCTCTGCTGGAAGTGCTACCTCTGATAAGCGGTTGAAGATGGATGGATGGAACATGTTGTTTGATTGATTTGCCCATGTCTGTTCATTTTCTTTTGCTCTAATCTAACCAGGCATGTGACAGACTGAGGCCCTTATCTAAGGCCAGTGCCTTGCTCATGGACATTGCCAGGAGTATGTGACCTCAACATGCATGCTGTTTTACACAAAGTGCTACACAATACAAGTTCATTGGTATTTATTACATCATATTGTAAAATATAATGCTTATTTTACTACATTTTTGGACTGCAAAGCCACACTGTGTAGTAATGTTCCCAACACTTTTTAGCTTGTGACCCAAAACAGAAATCAGGCATTTGCCCGGGACCCAAACTAGTGAAAACAGCAGATCTGCAAGCTCACAAGCTTGTAGATCGGCTATTTTCACTGCTTCTTAAACATTTGCATTTTATTTTTCCTTTATTGTTTAATTAGATTACTTTTTGATTCATGAAAATATTGGGAATGTATTTTGAAAATGTTTAAAAATAATAATCAAAAACAAAAAGGAACATTTAGCAAAAATTAAGGGACCCATAAAAATGTGTCAGGTGCCCCACAAATGGGTCCGAGACCCACTATTTGGGAACCAGTGTACTACTGTGCGTGTCGTGTACTGTGTACTGCTATAATTGTACTATTTATGTACTGCTGTATTCGTGCTGAGTGCTCCTCTATGCGTGTTCCACACAGAGGCACCACAGTGTTTACCAGCAGGATTCCTCCACCCTCTCACTCCCCTCTAAGTCCAGCTGTGCCTGAGTCACGTAGTCACACACACACACACACACACTCTCACACACACACACACACGCACACACACACACGCGCACACACACACACACACACACACACACACACACAGAGGGAATGCGTGTGACACAGATGTGAGAGTGATGGATGATAGGACCTACTGCTGACGTCACGCGGTGGAAATCCCGGATTACTCAACCCCCCCACCCCACCACCATCCCCACCCCCACTCCAGGCCAGGCCAGGCCCTGTCTGTCTCTCTCTCACATCCCACCCCATCCACATCACGTCTATCTCGTTTCCCTTCTCTCTCCATGTCTCTCTCTCATTCCCTCTCTCGCCTACCCCCCAATGACCATACATGAAAGCTAACCTTGCTTATTGTATTGATGTATTACCTTGCTTATTGTATTGATGTATTAACTTTCTTATTGTATTGATGAATTACCTTGCTTATTGTAAGTCGCTACACTAGCCCATTTAGAACGGGGTACACATCATTGCGTATTATCGTTTTATGCTTTTACCATTGAAAAATAGCCTGATATACAAGCTCACAGCGCGGCACCGAGTGCCGCGCTGCGAGCTTGTAGATCTGCTATTTTTGAAGAATCGTGAAAGTTTGAATTTTTGACCCGATTCTATAAGTGTCTTTTGAATCCTTCTGAGGTTTTTATGAGAAATCTATGTTTCGTGATGTGGAAGTCGCTCTGGATTGAGAGTGTCTGCTAAATGCCAAAACATACATACATACATACATACATACATACATACATACATACATACATACATACATACATACATACATACATACATACATACATACATACATACATACATACATACATACATACATACATACATACATACATACATACATACATACATACATACATACATACATACATACATACATACATACATACATACATACATACATACATACATACATACATACATACATACATACATACATACATACATACATACATACATACATACATACATACATACATACATACATACATACATACATACATACATACATACATACATACATACATACATACATACATACATACATACATACATACATACATACATACATACATACATACATACATACATACATACATACATACATACATACATACATACATACATACATACATACATACATACATACATACATACATACATACATACATACATACATACATACATACATACATACATACATACATACATACATACATACATACATACATACATACATACATACATACATACATACATACATACATACATACATACATACATACATACATACATACATACATACATACATACATACATACATACATACATACATACATACATACATACATACATACATACATACATACATACATACATACATACATACATACATACATACATACATACATACATACATACATACATACATACATACATACATACATACATACATACATACATCCATCCATCCATCCATCCATCCATCCATCCATCCATCCATCCATCCATCCATCCATCCATCCATCCATCCATCCATCCATCCATCCATCCATCCATCCATCCATCCATCCATCCATCCATCCATCCATCCATCCATCCATCCATCCATCCATCCATCCATCCATCCATCCATCCATCCATCCATCCATCCATCCATCCATCCATCCATCCATCCATCCATCCATCCATCCATCCATCCATCCATCCATCCATCCATCCATCCATCCATCCATCCATCCATCCATCCATCCATCCATCCATCCATCCATCCGACAGACAGACAGACAGACAGACAGACAGACAGACAGACAGACAGACAGACAGACAGAGGAGAGGCAGACAGCGAGGGAGGAAAGAGTAAAGAGGGTGATAGAAAGAGAGGGGGTGGGGGGGGGGGGTGTCCCTGATTTATGGCTCTGACTTTTCATTGGTAATACCCTGATTATCTCTGGGGAGAGGAGAGAGCAGCCTGAGCAGCTTAATAATGTTTACATGCTCAGAGAGAGGCAACAGAACACTCCTGCTGCTGCCCTCTTAAAATGAACAGGGAATCACAGAGGCACTGCTGCCACGGCCCTGATCTGTTTCACACCACTCTGTTTTTACACTGGTCTATTTTACAAGGGTTTGCTGAAGAAGCAAAAAAAGGGGACAACCTTTTCTTTTTCAGAGGCTTGGAAGCTTAACCACATGAACCCTTGCATGTCATCATAGGCGAACATTCTGCGAAACGAGGCGAACACTCGGCTAAAATAGTCAAATGCTCCGCAAGAATGACAGATCTGCACAACAGTGGCGTCAGTTCAGCAAAAGCTAAGGTATGGCAACATGACTGGTGTCTGACATAGAAAGGTAGACACCTCCTCCAGCTCTGGGGCTTTGGTAAAAGAGGACTGGCATCGGTAGGCCAATCAGATGTGGGACTCTCTCTTTCACAGAGGCACTTGCTTTGGCAATGTAAATGTTTGTCTCCTCATTTCAATAAAGCTTCTTTTAATTGAATGTAAGTCCCGGAAAAGACATGCTGTGATTGGTCAGTAGTCACTTTGAGTGGCAGAGTGCCTTCCACACTTCTGCACTCCCGCCAGTCCTGTTTTACCAGTCGCAGCAATGAACTGCATTAGCGGATGAGTTATCTAGCTTTTTATATCTGTGTCTTGCACTCTTGTCTCGTTCCATTGCGCATGCACAAATACCATAGTCGCGTTTGGAGGAGGAAAGTACCACAAAAGGGAAAGTTGGACGTTTTGGGTCTGCAAAGTCGGACTTTTAGGGCTACTGACAAACCGGCAATAAGTGACGAGTTGGGGGTGTGAATCTGTTGCTTGCACGCACGCCTTCGCGCGCGTGCAAGACACCAGTCATGTTGCCATACCTTAGCAACAGGCATGATGAAGTAAATGTTTTTCCCCCTGTAGCCAAGGTATGGCAGCTGCCATACCTTGCCATACCCAATTGACACCTCTGCTGCACACTCACAACACATCGAGACTCAACTTTTTGTGAGCTTATATTTTATATAATGTAGATATACAAGGTATCATGGTTTAAGTGGTTCAAGTGTGTTTCCTTTTTGTCTTTGTTAGACATTTTCTGCACCTGTTTGAGGGAGGGCTGGCTGTGCTCAGCTGAGGATAAATAAACGCTGCTGTGAATTCAGCCATTTATTGCATCCGCCGGCATGTCTGCGTCAACCTGATCACTTTCATACGACAGCGAGGACAGTGATGAGATAATTAGCACGGTCTGCTAATCACAACAGCTACCATTACACACCAGCATCAGATACCGACGCACGCAGGTGTGTCAACAGAGGAACACTTTGCTGAGTGAGATATTCCACACGTTGTTTCCATTAGCCAAATAATTCAGCTGCTTGAGACCAAGTAAACAAGTAAGAGTATATTACCCAAGAAGATCACTTTGTTGTCAATTAACTTCATCGAATTGTCTTTTATCCCATCTCAGATACACAGCTCCCTACACATATATCGTCGTTGTCGTGTGGAAACCTTGTACAGTATGTCCAAAACCGTTTTGTATTCATCATTTAAAAAATGAACTAAACTAGTGAAAACAGACGATCTACAAGCACACAACGCCTCGCACCGCGAGGCGTTGTGTGCTTGTAGATCTGCTGTTTTCACTACTTTTGTGAGACTGCCTTGTATGTTGAAGCAGGGCTTTACTTTGCGAAAAAAAAAATACACATTTGAAACTTGGAGATACGAGGTTTCTGCCCGACATTGACGATATACAACTTAATTATTGAACATTAACCCATCTTCATATTGAATATGTCTAGCCCCTCTTTCGCTCTCTCTCTCTCTTAGTCTGTCTCTCACAGACCTGAGCGTGTTCCTGTCTGCACACACGAACGAACGCACATAAACACATAAACACACACACACACACACACACACACACACACACACACACACACACACACACACACACACACACACACACACACACACACACACACACACACACACTCTCTCACACAGACACACACACACACACACACACACACACACACACACACACACACACACACACACACACACCCATCTTCTTGTCAGGGCCACGGGCAACCAAGCATTTCTATCACCATAGTAAAACTGTCTGGAGAGGGCACTTTTTACAGACGGATAAAAGGGCAGGGGCTCCCCTATGATGTCTACATGTGCACGTGCCTGCTCCTAACGCAGTGATTCTCAACCTGTGGGCCGGGGACCACTGGTGGGCCGGGAGGGTATTGCAAGTAGGCCCCCAATTAATTAGCAAAACACTATGATTTTAATGTACTGTATAACATTAATACCAGTAAGACTCCCTAATCGGGAGATAAGCGACCGTAGGTCACTTATCTCCACAAATAGGGCAAAAATTTGTTTTTCTAAAATCTTCCTGAGCCATGTTGATGACATGAGTGTAGACATACTGTGTAGTGATTTTCGTGATTTTAGGGCAACATCTGTAGGAGCAGTGTCCAAAAATGTGTTTTTAAAAATCGGCCTGAAGGTGGCGCTATATGGGACAGATTCATGTTGATGGGATGAGTGGAGACATATTGTGTAGCAATTTGCGTGATTTTAGGGCCAGAACTGTAGGAGTAGTGGGCAAAAATGTGTTGTGAAAATCTGCCTGAAGGTGGCGCTAGAAGAGGGCCATGTGAGAAATGAGGGGTGGGGTCTCCGAGTTGCCTTGGCGG
>NC_137824.1:41077288-41109788 GCF_963921795.1 Nannobrachium achirus
CCAATGATGGAGAGAGAGAGACAAAGAGACAGAGAGAGGGGATAAAATGAGAGGGGAAGAAAAAGGAAAACTTGGCTCATTAAATAGAAGGAAATCAAGTGTAATCAAATTGCTGAGTTCTCAGAACTGATGAAGTATACAAATTTAAAGATCTAATCAAAATTCTTGCAGTTAACATAATTCATTTGCAAGCCCTTTTGATAACTGGTAATGACTTTGACATTATTGGTTTAAATGAATAGTTTTGTTGTACGGCAGAGGGTAGAGGTTGATGATCGTTGGTCGGGTGGGATGGGAGGGCCGTGGGGACACCCTAGCCCACATTCAAAGCACCCGAGGATTGTTTAAAAAAAATAAAAACTACACACAATAAGACAATTAGACTCCTCTATAAACTAATTACCGTCGCTTTAATTCCCTTAGATTAAACCACAATTGTAATAAGACGGCGTCTCACCGGAGATGTTTGTACGCGGGGAGGAAAGGCACATTTGTAATTAAAGGTGGAATAATATTTTTCTCATTAAACAAAAAACACTTGCATGGTGGGGTGGCAGGGGTGCAGTCACACCGTCAGTTATCTTTCTCACCTTTTTCCGTGGCAAAAGGAGGCGAGTAGAAACTGCTACCTCCCGAACACTGGAGAAACAATGCGCGGCCAACAGCAGCAGCAGCATGCTAATAGGATGCTGTCAGCATCCAGAGGCTTCTACTTCAACACGTTAACACACACAATCTGAAGCAGGCAACGTGCACACATAGACATCAAAGGGGGCTTGAGCCCCTGCCCTTTTATCCGTCTGTAAAAAGTGCCCTCTCCAGACCATGAATGCAGTTTTTACTATGGTTAAAGAAATGCAAGTGCCCTCTTTCCATGCCATACCTGAAGGCAGCATCCAAGAGAATTTGCCTTGTCCAAACTCTCCTGAACTTGGATACAGAATATTGTTTTGAAAGAATTGCCCTCTCTGTGTAGAATGCTCTAAGCCACAGTGAGGTATCAAGCATCGAAAATAGCCGACCTCTGAGCTTGGAGGTCTGCTATTTTCGATATGTTCACTAAAAGGCCCTTTTAGAAATTTGAGCCCCTGCCTCTCTAACATCCTCTGCACGTCCCTGATCTGAAGAGCAGGAATTGTTTTGCTCCGGGGTAGCAAAAAAAAAAAAAAGAAAGAAAAAACAATGGCAACTTACAAAAGGGAACTTTTGTTTTACTCGTGCAATGTTATTATTGTGAGGAAAGCTGCGGTATAATGTTATTAGCGCATCACAAATCCACCCCAGGCTTTTTCCCATGCTGTCAGCTAATGTTGATGGTGTCGTCTCCCAGCTTCACTTCACATGAACTCCAAACCACTAGACTTTCAGCACGGCTGATTCTCTCTTATCATAATTTGATTATTTTAATGATCTTGTTACCGAACCTCAAACGCTATACACTAGCGTATGTATTCCCCCCGAGGGGGGATTGGGAAGCTGGCTGAACGCATCGTACGAATCTCGCATGGAGGATCTGGAAACGTCAGACGGTGACAATATTACTGTGGCGTGTTTATTTACCGTTGTGCGTATATATCGTCACTGTCGGGCAGAAACCTCGTATCTCCAAGTTTCAAATGTGTATGTTTTTTGGTAAAGCAAAGCCCTGCTTTCATCATACAAGACCGTCGCACAAAACTAGTGAGAACAGCAGATACAAGCTTGTAGATCGGCTGTTTCGCTAGTTTAGTATTTTTTTAGATGATAAATACAAAACGAACGGTTTTGGCAAAACCGTTCGTTTTGTTTTGGACATGCAAGGTTTCCACCCGACAACGACGATATATATATGTGCATGCATGTGTCTGGACGCATCGAGTGGCACTCTGCAGACAAACGCGGGCTAGCTAGACCACAGCCGCTTGGCCTGACACAGAGGAAGAAAGAAGACTCCGGAAAACTATTAGCATAAAAGAGCCTTGTGCATTATCAGTCAAACACTAGAGCCAGAGGGGGCTTGATTGTGGCGTTTCATCATTGTCTATTGAATTATCTGGATTAATTTAACGCATTTGGGCCTGTGTGTTTTCCCCCAGTTCAGTCTCCCATCTCTTCGTTAGCGATGATTACGCTAAGTGGGTCATCTCCCGCGCAACCCCCCCCCCCCCAACATAACATTAGCATTTTCAACTTCTTGAACAAAGTTGAGCAAGTCTAATGAAATAAATGGTGCGATTCCACTCTCTTTGCGCTGTGGACGGAGACAGACTCTGTAAAAAAGGAAGGGCCTGTGTGCTCTGTGTGCGGTTGACTCACTCAGCGAGAGAAGAGAGAAGAGAGAAGACATGCAGGCTGACCTGAAGAACTTTAAGCCTACCTCTAAATCAGTGTTGATTTCGTCGACTAAAACTATGACGAAAAATGTTTGTCGACTGTGTTTCTTTCACTGACGAAAACGAAATAAAAACTAAGCTGTGATGACTAAAGCTAAGACTATATATATTTAGTCACCTTTTCAGGTGACTAAATTATGACTAAAACTAAACAACATTTTATTCAAAAGACCATGACTAAAACTAAATAAAAATTTGCTGTCAAAAACAACACTGCTCTAAATTCACTTTCTTTGTACCTGATCCACTGGCGCTCTGTGTCAGAATCTGGCGTGCACTTAGGACCTGTGCGATCACCACTTATAAATACATACACCGGTATACACATCACAGGTATTGACGTTGGACAGATTATGTAACAAAATCCCCCCAAAAAATTGTCTTAGCAATCCTCTGGACAGCAAGGAGAGGACGGTTCAATGCTGAACATCAAAGTACCTGCAGCCTTACAAAACAACTCACACGGTTGTCATGGGAACAGCCTTAACATAAGTTTAGCTCTCTCTGTGTGTGTGTGTGTGTGTGTGTGTGTGTGTGTGTGTGTGTGTGTGTGTGTGCGTGCGTGCGTGCGTGCGTGCGTGCGTGTGCACATGAGTGTTGATTTTTCATTAAACTGAAGTCATACTGACAGCCTCATATTATGCCCAGGGTCGGAAAATTATAAAATTACAGATCAGTCAAACGTTTTGATCGGTCATAAATGTATTATATGCAGCCAATAACACCCCCCTCACACACACACACACACACACACACACACACACACACACACACACACACACACACACACACACACACACACACACACACACACACACAAACAAAAAAAGGTCTCAAACGGTCCCCAAGTGCAGACCTGCAGGCAATCAAACAACATTAAGGCAGCTACACTGTAAAATTCAGAGTGTTCGTTTATAGGTTCATTTGGTTCATGTACGTTCCACTCTCAAAGTAACACACGGATAAATGATCGCTGAGGATACTTCTCTGGTGTAGACGTAGACTCACAAGGCAGACCTGAGTCACAGCACACGCCGCGACTCTGCCACTGAGTCACATCCACAGGGGGACAATGTCTCAGTTATTGTGGTTTAATCCTCAACAGAGGAAGTATGGCTGTTAAGTCATTAGCCAAGTCATTAGCACATTGCTCAATTGGTGTCTAATTGATCGTGGATGTTTTAAAAGGCGCGAACCTCAGGGGTTTGTGGTGACATCGGCTCCCTGGGAGGACGTGGCATGGAGATGTGTGTGGCTGTGTGCAGTCGCTGAATAAACCGCTCTACAGTATAGCAATGGCAAGTGGTGCATTCATATAGTCTACTGTACGTAGTCTTTATATAGTGTAATGATAATAATACTAATGGATTGCATTTTTATAGCGCTTTTCTAAGCAAGTTGTGAACTCAAACGCTTTACAATGGTCCATTCATTCATACATTGGGAAGTGAAGCGGCGAACAGTCACGTGTGTGTGTGTGTGTGTGTGTGTGTGTGTGTGTGTGTGTGTGTGTGTGTGTGTGTGTGTGTGTGTGTGTGTGTGTGTGTGTGTGTGTGTGTGTGTTATTTCAGCTTAGAGCAGACCATCTCACAGCTAGGCTACAGATGTAAACTTTTGTTTTTTATCTTTGGTAGCCTAGAGCACACGTGCACAAGTTGGTTGTGAGGGGACTTCAAATGGCAGGCCTCTCCAAAAGTAGGGCCAAACAAGTTAGCAGGGTATACTGCTCGGTATCAGCTATTAAAGGAAGCCGCTCAATTTGGAGGAGGCGTTGTTTCCTATAGTATACCCATGATTGTTGTCTGCTGTGCCAACAGTATTGTATGTATACAATGTACTGCCATACATGCACTTTGTAATTGTATCTGTCTGTTCTCATAATTATCTGGCTGCACTGGCATTGTTTACAGTTTGTGCTTTGTACAAGGCATTCTTGTACTTACTGTATGTGGACATAAATAAACATTTCAAGTGTGTGTGTGTGTGTGTGTGTGTGTGTGTGTGTGTGTGTGTGTGTGTGTGTGTGTGTGTGTGTGTGTGTGTGTGCGCGCGCGTGCATGTGCGTGTGCGTGTGCGTGTGCTTGTGCTTGTGCGTGTGCGTGTGTGGGGAAGAGTGGCTCAGAGACTCTGCCTGAAGACAAAAAGCCTAATATCTCCCCAAGCCAAGTTTGAGATGTTTGGCTTTAGTGTGCCTTCCCGCGAGGGAGACATGGCTTCCATCCGAAAGCGACAATATGACTTTCTGAGCCAATTATTGTCCGTACAGCATGTACAACACCGGGTCAGTTTGGGAGGAAGAACTTCAAGGACAAGGTGTAAAGTGGTGACATCAGGCAGGGGCGTCACAAGGGGTAGGAAAGTGGGACTGAGTCACTAGGGCCCAAGGTGGTGGAGGGGCCTTAATTATTTTATACTTTAGCTATTGAAAAATAGCAGATATACAAGCTCACAGCGCGGCACCGAGTGCCGCGCTGCGAGCTTGTAGATCTGCTATTTTTGAAAAGTCGTGGAAAATGTGTGCACATCTTTGAATATAATGTCTTTTTTAAGCGAACATTTGTAACTCAAATTTCACTTCTGGGAGGGTCCCTGGAACTCAATATTTTGAGATGGGGGTCCGTGGCCAAATACATACCATTTTGGGGGTCCTTCACATTAAAAGGTTTGAGCTCCACTGACATCGAAACATAGGTTTAAAAAAAAAAAAACCTTAGATTTTCATGATTTTCAAAAATAGCAGATATACAAGCTCACAGCGCGGCACCGAGTTTTTTTTCAATAGTTAAAGCACAGGGGCCCCACAGTGAATCCTTGTACCCAGGGCCCAGAATTTGGTGCGACACCCCTGCATCAGGTTATTTGCCCCATATATCCCAAGGCTCTCTTCCTTATGTATCTACAACAGGGGTCTTCAACAGGGGGTCTGGGACCCCAAGGGGGTCCTCAGAGTTACTATAGGGGGTCCTCCAAATCTTTGTGTGATAGAAACTTTTTTCTCCTTTTTTATATTAACCACTTGAACCCTAGTGTCCTTATTCTGAGAAGTTTAGTCAAAAATAGCAGATCTACAAGCTCACAACGCCTGGCCCTGCGAGGCGTTGTGAGCTTGTAGATTGGCTATTTTTGGCAAAGAGCTTTGGTGTAGAGGGGGAAAAGAGCACAGTACAGAGTGAAAGGTCAAGTTTATTAAGTACTGACAGTTCAAGTGGTTAAATATCTGAACACAAATTGACATGGAATCCAAAATACACTGATGATTGTGCTGTCAAATGATGAAATATGGTATCAGTATGGTGGGGAGTCCCTGCTTCATCGCTCTCTCAACTGAGGGGTCCTTGGCCTGAAAATGTTGAAGACCCCTGCTCTACAGTATGTCTTTTTGTTATTTTCTCATATCTCTCCCCAACCTGCAGTCACTTTATCCTCGCAGTCTGAATGACAATGAAGTGACCCAGCTCTTTTCATTTGTTTTTCACCAGAAAAACTGCGCATTTTCAGGCCGTGCAGTGCACAGTGAGACATTTATGACTCACGGTGATGTTATTTTCATCCAGTGTCCTTACTGTATCTTGCTTTATTCTCTGTCTGTGTCTATTTAACTCATGGTCAGGTTTGGCCTTGCAAAGCCAGACGAATCCGCCATTGCAAAGACAATTTGCCCTTGGCAGATTTGGTCTAGCCCCGCTCAGTTATTCAAATGTTTCACGTTCTTCGCGAGAAACCAACCAGGGCCCAGTATGCAAATGTATGGCGGGCGTATCATCTTTGCACTACTCTGATTGTTTGTAGTCTTTTGGAATCTTTTTGTAACCACCCCTTGGAAAAAAAACAGGAAAAAAATAAAATAAAAAAACACTGAGAAAGAACCAGATTAATATCCACGCAGTGATATTGTCTGGCTATGCGGGGCTATACATCAGGTTAGCTAACGATGATTAAATGTAAATCTTTAACTTTTATGTTATTTATTATTAACATTTTGGTTTCTTTCTTTATTTGATATTTGGGACCCCTGTGAAAGTACAAATATGAAAGGTCTGTAGGCCTATCCTGTCAGTAGGTTTCATTAAACCTATAGTCAAATTCCTTGTTCGTATAGATATAATGTGTAAACGTACTCAGCTAATAAACTTGGCTGAGTACAGGTTATTTAATCAATAAAATGCCTGAAAGGAGAACACACAAATCACCGTAGCTTGCATGCTCAGCACATTGACCCGCAGGCTTAGCGAATTACAATTAATTGATGAATTAATTAATTTCAACAGAAAAGAGGGTGCTTAAAGAAATGAAAGCAAAACTCAATAAAGAACAAACCTTGTGCAAAACAGTTTGCTTATGACTTAATAATGCCACAAGTAAGCCACTGTTACACTGCTCCATAATTTGTTTAAATGAGCTGAAAATAACTTTAAAGAGCTGTTTCTCACGAACCACATAAAAGACAAAGTCCCACCAGACGAGATAAAAGTTCAAAGCCCGTGGTACGTTCAGATCCTGCATCCTTATTCGCAAGGCTCCGATGCTTAGCCGTACATAAGCAATGGCCTGTGCGAGACACCCTTCATATTCTAATGGAGAGGCATGAAAACCCGTGCCACCGCATCGTTTACCGCACGTCTATCTCCTCTCGTTTCCGTGCTCTTATTCTGCTCACCGCTGCGGCTCCATCTCGCCGTGCCATTTTGTGACGAGAACCTCAGAGTTATGAATAATTCATGGCGAGCAGCACGTACGATTACACTGGTTAAAAAGTAATGAGGCATCGCTGTAATAAAAGGTTGTCTTGCATTGTTTTACTAAGTGTCTCTCACATACCACGGTTTTTTCGCCGTTAGCCCCGGCTCACATGAAAGAGCCTCCTCGCGGTGTCTGGGGCGTCTGACGACGCTGCAGAGAGAAAACAGGGAAATAAAGGCCCTGATGCACGACGGAGGGCCGCGGAGCCGGTGGTTAGCAAACAAGCACCAGGAGACCCACTCCCCCCTCCTCTCCCGCTGACAGGGGCGTCACAAGAGGGTGGAAAGTGGGACTGAGTTAATAGGGCCCAAGGTATAGGGGCTATAATTATTTAGCTATTGAAAAAATAATCAGATATACAAGCGTGCAGTGCGGCACCGTGTGGCTCGCTGCGAGCTTGTAGATCTGCTATTTTTGAAAAAGCAGTGAAAATGGGTGCAAATCTTTGAATGTATGTATTTTTTTAAGCGAACATTTGTAACTCAAATTTTGCTTCGGGGGGGGGGGGGGGGGGGGAGAGAAGACTTGCACCGATTTTTTCAAAAATAGCAGATCTACGAGCTTGCAGCGTGGCACATCTGCAGTTTTTCGATAAGCGCAAAATAACACATATTAATAATGCGTTCCCAGTCTAAATGGGTTAAACCCCCTCCTCCCCTATGAAGAACATTCATGGGGGGCCTGCAGTGAATCCTTGTACCCAGGGCCCAGAGTTTGGAGCGACACCCCTGCTCTCCCACTGATCCAGCCCAGGCTACGAGCTGTCATTGGGGGCTTTTCATGTCTGAGCTCGGGGAAGATCAGTAGACTCCCTGTCTGGAGCTCAGAGCCCCTTTGATAAAAGATGGAGCTCATGGTGGCACTTTGTAACGACAGCAACCACTCACGTCCCTATCAGGCAGCACGCTATTGTCCAGTGTGGTGTGTCCAGGACATTTTGACTGGGATCGCCGAGATGTGACACACAGCTCGCAAAAATGGTAAACGCTACTAGCCTGTCCCTCAGCCTGAATTTACATTTCGTTTCACTCCATTATTCAGTCTGAAACCCTGTAGTTTATGGGATGGGCGTTGCCAAAGAGGCAGTCTTCTGCGATTGATTCACGGCCTGATCAATCACAACAGTAGCAAAGCAGATAACGTAGTTGTTATTGGTGTTATGTGGCTGGCTAACCTAACCTGTTGCTACTTGCTAACCAAAGAAACAGGCAGAATAGGAGAGCTACGAACTAGTAATCAAACACAACAAAACATGTCTGCTACTGATGTTTCATAGCGAGATCGACAACGCAATGTTTATGTTTGGGAATGTCATCGAGTTGAAGCAACACTGATTTGCCCGTTTCCGAATTTCAACCGAGAAACCCTCTCCATTGACAGAGTCACCAGACCCCTGAATGGCCTAAACAAATGTTTTAATGGGAGTGGTTAGCGATTCAGGGTCTGGAACCAGGCTAAAGCGGTACTTCAAAGTGCGTTACAGTGTGCATTACATTCACCTATATTCATGCATGCATGCACAGATGCACGCGCACGCAGGCACACACGCATGCACTCGTGCATTTTGACAGCCTCTGTCCTATTAATACTGTACAGTTGGAAATGACAAAACAGGTCCTATCAGCCATAATTAACCAGCATTTATCCTGACTTATTGTGTTGATGAACTCGGTCAACTACGGAAACTATCTGTCAGGACTTTTCTCAGGCAATATACATAGGGAACTAACTACTATAGACACAGGTGAAACTCAAAGACGATAAACTCAGGGATTGGCTGATGGTGCAGGACACAGGTGACTCAAATCACAGGGTAAGGTGAGACAAGACAGACAAGGACAACAGGAAACACACTAGGGACATTACTACAAAATAGAATCAGAAAAGTACAAATAATGTCGGGGCACGGTAGCATGTCGCCTCACAGCTGGGGACACTGCTGAGAAAGCCCTCCTGATGAAGCTGAGGAAAAGCACTGGCTATACCTTCATAAACTGCAAGAAAGCACTGGAGAAGTTTGGCAATGACATAACACAGGCTGAGAGTTGGTTACACGATCAAGCCCAGATTGAAGGTTGGAGCAAATCAAACGAGCTGGAGGGTCGGAAAGCAATGGTGTTCTCTCCTCCAAGTCATCAGTGCCCATACCCTAGGTGCAGGGTTGGCGAAAATTTGAGTTACAAATGATTGCTTAAAAATAGATATACAAAAAAAATACATCCAAGATTTGCACACATGTTCACAACTTTTCAAAAATAGCAGATCTCTTGTGTGTTCCAGGGATGGTGCTGGCTATTTCCTGTTTGATTCAAAACCAAGCCTCGAATTTCATGACCATGTCAGTGTCAATGTTGAGGAGATAAGTTAGGGTTTCAAAAGTCCTCCGTTTTTGTGTCGCTGTACGAGTTCTTAGCACAGCGTGCCATTGTTATCTCTGTGCTTGGTGCAGAAGCATGAGGCTGACGTAGTGTTTATGTAACCTGTTATTGCACCGAGCGACACTGTGTCAATGTATTCAGTACACAAAAGGTATCATGTGCCAAATGTCTCATCCCATCTCACCTGTCACACGTTTTATAGAGCCAGAATGATGAGAGGGAAAAGTCAGAGGGCTTCGAATATGAAAGACACATTTTGGCAGCTGGAATAGAGACTTTAGTGGGGTAATAATTTATTTTCCATCAGACGACACAAAGACGTAGTGTAGAAAACTAACCGTTTTGACTTCAAAGAAGGCGCCAGCACCAAAAAAAAAGAAAAAGTGTCAGAATTGCCCCATCTCGATCTCAAGGTATTCCCCATACGCCAATCTATTTCTGGTCCCCTCGCATGTATTATTCAGTGCCTCTGCATCTAATTAAGTATTGAACATCTACAGATGGTGCCCTTGACCTCTTGTGAGTGTATAGTGTACTCTATGTTTGTGCACACGTGGCCCCGTGTACATGTGAACTTACTTAGTGTGTGTCAGCGTATGGACGTGTGGTAAGTGACAGTCGTGCATGGAAAGGTTGATGTATGTTACAGCTGTGTGTGTGTGTGTGTGTGTGTGTGTGTGTGTGTGTGTGTGTGTGTGTGTGTGTGTGTGTGTGTGTGTGTGTGTGTGTGTGTGTGTGTGTGTGTGTGTGTGTGTGTGTTTAATTCTTGGTGTGTAATTGCAGTATGATTCATGGATGACAGATAAAGTGGACCTGTTCATTTGCTGTCCCCCACTGGTCACACATAGACCTAGTTAATAAGCCATCATGCTGCTGACTTTCTGACATGATGTGCTTGTCTGCTCTAAGGCAGCGGTCTTCAACGTTTTCAGACCAAGGACCCCTTGGTTGAGAGAGAGATGAAGCGGGGACCCCCCACAACCTTTTCATAGATTCCATATAGTTTCATTGTTTGGCAGCACAATCATCAGTGTATGTTGGATTCATGTCAATTTGTGTTTTCAGATATTTAACCGTCAATACTTAATAAACTTGGCCTTTCACTCTGTACTTAGTCTGCTCTTTTCCCCCTCAACGCCAACCCTCTTTGCCAAAAATAGCCGATCTACAAGCTCACAACGCCTGGCAGCGTGAGGCGTTGTGAGCTTGTAGATCCGCTATTTTTGGCTACAGTTCTCAGAATATGGACACTAGGGTTCAAGGGCCCATTGTCCAGGGTCCATAGTCGTACAAAACTAGTGAAAATAGCAGAGGCGTAGAGTGCTTCTAGATTGGCTATTTTCACAGTTTTAAATCGTTTTCAAAATAATAACTAAAAAAGGAAGGTTTCTACGTAAAAGGTTTCCACCCGACAACGACAAAATGATAGGAATGTCTGCTGTGTGTATTTAACAATGTTCTTAATGTTTTCCCATTGTCTGACTGCATTGGTAGGGTTTATGTCCTTTGTACAAGGCATTCTTGTTCTTCTGTTTATGTGGACATAAATACATATTTCAAATGTGTGTGTGTGTGTGTGTGTGTGTGTGTGTGTGTGTGTGTGTGTGTGTGTGTGTGTGTGTGTGTGTGTGTGTGTGTGTGTCTGGAACATTGGCAAAAATAACGTTTTGAAGGAGAGACCAAGGTAGTGCAAGAAAGAGGAGAGTCGTCATTGATCGAACAGTAAAGATGAAGATAGCTCGATAACCTCTAACCGTGCTTTGATATTTCAAAAACACTTCCTTGACTCTAGTTGTGTGCCATTGTAGCAGCTATTGTAAAGCTCTGTTGTGGTGGCTCTGGTAAAACAAACCTTCTAAAACGGCTAGTTCCATTCCTTGATTCTGATTGGCTGGTTTCCCTTTATTAATTGCTGTGGTATAGGAGACCACACCTTGAATCAGTTATATCAAACCCAGGTGCGTTATTTCTTTCCACAGTGTTCCACAGTGCACCAATTATCTGCACCTGTGTTGTTGGCAAAAAAGCTGGGAACTACTTTCTTGTAGCTGGGAACTACTTTCTTGCAGACCTTGTAGTGAATTATTAGTGAAATAGAACAGTTTTAATTGGTACATGTCTATGATTTTTCATGTTGCCATATTGTAAACGTTTTAGAAAAGCAATAAGCCACGCCTCTTGTGGCTTATTGCGTCATTATACAGTATAGGGACCAAAAGGTGAAGAACGGGTGACACATTTGTCATTCAAGTCTTTCATATGCTGTAGTTTATATAATGCACCCACGCAACACAATTTGGCCTTGTTGATATTGTGTGAAACTGAACGTGAAATATTTTGCCTACCAACAGTCATTCTCCTTTCAAAACTGTCTGTTGTGGGTTTCTTTAGGGGGGTCTAAATGGACCCATACAAAGTCTGTGACTCTGACAGTGTGTACAAATGGAACCAAATGTCAGGCGTCTCATTTTGCAGGGTGGCAAAGAACACGCTAACTAAATTGATAGTGTTGGCATCAAGTGGCTACAGTACCTCATGTCAAAGTGATCAGGACCATGGATAGCGCCCTGACACATGCTATTTTCTCATCCTGCTCTTTCTTCTCATCTTTTCTGCTTTTATGTTTCAAAAGCATGATGACGGCTCGCTCAGCTTTTGGTCTTTCTTGACATTCAGATTTTGCACCTAAATTAGTTATATCGACATACATATCAAACAGGAACATTCAAGAGTCAGGTAGTCATTTCTGGAAGGCCAAGGCCTAGTGTAGCAGAGTGACTCACTGCCTCAGCCAGATGGCCTCAAAAGTCTAGTATCTCCCCTGGTCCATAGGGATATCCCTATGGTCTGATGGTTAAGATGTTGGACTTTCACTAGCTCTGGTCCATAGCGTTAGTGGAGTTCTCCCTAGCATTATGTTCGTCTACCTCCCATATCCTTGGCAAATCCGGAAAGACCCGTCGTCTGGTCCGAAAATAGCAAAAACTGTTCCGCCCCTCACCAAACCAAAGGTATCATTGAACAGTTGAAAGCTTACTCTACTTAGTGGACGAAGTCTGGGCCCCCCACCACACGCTTAAAATACATTTCTAGGGCGAAATAAAAAATATTCCACCGGATGGAGACGCTCTTCCTGGTTGAATACTGTTTTTACGAAACAGCGCTTCCAACGTCGCAGAGCTGAAAAACACCCAACGAGACGAATGCTCTGTTAATGCGGTGCATTTCGGTCCTCTGACCTGCGCGGCAGTAGTGAGTTGGCACCGTGATGGCAACAACAAATAGTGAAAAACTAGAAGAAATGGAGTCTCCATCCGGTGGAATAATTTTCATTTCGCCATAGAAATGTATTTTAAACGTGTGGTGGGGGGCCCAGAGTGCATCCACTAAGATTTCAACTGTCCACTGATACCTTTGGTTTGGTGAGGGGCGAAACAGTTTTTGTTATATTCGGACCAGACGACGGGTCTTTCCGGATTTGCCAAGGATATGGGAGGTATAGACGAACATAGCGTTAGGGAGAACTCCACTAACGCTATGGACCAGAGCTAGACTTTCACGTGGGAGACCCGTGTTCGAATCCTGGGCGTTACACTAGCATAATGCAAAATACATGTACAGGGGTCATGGCGATGAATACATTGTCCATTCCAGAGAATCCAGTGAGTGTGGATGAAATGACTTGCTTTGTAGATTCCTTTTGCTCCTCGCTGGGCGGCGGGCATGGCCGGGCACGCCCCGGTCACAGCCACTCAATCCCAGCCGATGGCCGATTAAGCATCATCTCCCTCCAAGCATGCAGCGATTCTTCTGCCCGCCTGTCGCGTGCTCATCTCCTCTCTTGCGGGGTCAGGGGACGGACGAGCCAGGGAACACATTCCTTACGCTTTTGTCGTTTAAATCAGGTCAGATGAGTGTCACCGTCCCCTCCCCTTTAATATCATGGTAATACGATTCCTTCCTCTCGTTTTCTGTCTCTCTCTTTCTTTCCCCCTCTTCTCTCCTCTTCGTATTTCTCTCTCTTTCTGTCTCTCTCTTTCTTCATCATGGTTGCAAGTCCACATAGGACCCTGTGGTCACCAACACATCTTGTTTTCCCATCCCCCCCTCCCTCCCTCTCTCTCTGTGTCCTTCCACTAGATGCTCAGTCGCCCTACATGCCCCAGCACAACTCTGTCACCTCAGATCACTCACCAGAGATGGGCAAAGAATGGAAAAGGAAGGGAAGAATGAAGAAATGGACAAATAAAGAGAAAACAAACATGACAGCTTGATGCAATACGGAATCCACACAGTTTAGTGTGTGTGTGTGTGTGTGTGTGTGTGTGTGTGTGTGTGTGTGTGTGTGTGTGTGTGTGTGTGTGTGTGTGTGTGCGTGCGTGCGTGCGTGCGTGTGTGTGCGTGCGTGCGTGCAACGTGCGTAGAAAGCGCATGAGGCAGGCAGATGGGAGAGATGGAGGACCTGCTTAAAAGCAACCATCACCACTAAAACTAAGCAATTCCCAACTGGGTCAAACAGGACAAACACTGCTGGTGTAGTCACTACTGTTGATTGGGCTATTGGGATGGGCTGTTAGAATGGACACAGGAGTACAAAGAACTTGGGGATGTAGCCGGGTAAACGGTTAAAGGAAAATAAATCACTATACATTTAGGACTGATTAACTGAAACTTTAAAAGAAGGTAAATATCAATTATTGCAACTGTTCCTATAGCTAAAGTAAGGAACACAACATAAAACGTATATTAATGGTGGAGGCTTAGAGACTAAGTCAACCCAACAAATACATGCTATTAGATGTTGAACATTTTCTCATCAGCCTGAGTTTTAACTTCTGTCTGTATATTTTCCTAACTCTCTTCATATCCCCCAAGGGGGCGGCGGTGGCTCAGGGGTAGAGAAACCGTCATTAGAACACGGAGGGTTCCCGAAGGGTTCCCAGTCGATCCCGGGCTCCCCCAGAGTTAGTGTCGAAGAGTCCTTGAGCAAGACTCTGAACCCCTAGTTGCTTCCAGTGAGCAAGTTGGTTTCCTCATCGGTGTATGAAAGGGTGAATGTAATGCACAATCTCTGTAAAGCACCTTGGATAAAAGCGCTATATAAATGCACCATTTACCATTATATCAGCCGTTCCTTGCCACTATGCCTGACTGTTAACAGGCAGGTCTAAATATTAGTGACTTGAAAAGTCGCAAAAGTCACCTTCTCTTTAACTGAATTGCTAGCCTATAACTATAACACATATTGCAATATCTCTGTGCCATCTGTGCACAGGCGACTGTCCTTTGCTCAGGGTGCTGAGAGACAAATTTACAAAAAATATATCTACTCGCGCTCGCGCGCGCGCGCGCGCGCACACACACACACACACACACACACACACACACACACACACACACACACACACACACACACACACACACACACACACACACACACACACACACACACACACACACACACACACACACACACACACACACACACACACACACACACACAGACACAGCTATGGATCCTACTGTCATAGGCACAGAATGTAACCACATACAAATGCACACACAAATGCACAAACATGCACTCACACAGCAGTAAACGCTCATGTTGTTACAGATGAGTAAAAGGTAACACATGTTGAGAGAGATAGGCAGGTTAACACATGTTGTAGTAATTAACTCTGGCAAACCTTTACTAACCATGTGAACGAAAACCGTAATAATGCACATTTCAGATGTGTAATTAACATATGGATTATGCCCCGGGTAGTGCAAAGGCCTCTGTGAGCATTTCAGTTATCTGAGATGAGATGGAGCATAATGAGCTTAAGTGCATGTGTGTGGATGTGGACGTGTGGACATGCCAATGACATCCATGTAAATGCATGGTGAGAAGGGGGTGAGAGAGAAGGAGGGAGAAAGGGAGGGAGAGAGAGCGCGAGTCGAGGGGAAAGCATCTTTTGTTCTCAACACAATACAATTGTTTGACGAGTACTGTACATACAGCATCATCGCTGTTGGGTGGAACTGTGTGACCAAAACTCTCCAGTGTAGTTATTATTTATTCACAAGCTCTTGTAAATACTTTGGCTGCTTATATATAGGCATAATACCTGTATGAGTAAGTGACAAATAAATACCTCTTGATTCTCTCTTGATAAAAACTAGTATCGGTATCGTTTTGCAATGCAGATAATCGGTATCGAATCGTTTAATTGATTGTATGCAAAGTAAGTATTTGTGCCTTGTATTTAGCAATTTTAAGAAGGAAAATTAAAAAGAGGGGTTTAATTACTTTTCCATTCCATATAGCTACTCTTTGTCTATCGATAAATGTGTGTAATCTCTGTGTTCATGTCAAGGTGTGGGTTTGTCAATACGTGTTGAAATATAATGTCCATGTATTTGCTAGAGAATGACAGTGTTTACTTATTTATATCCATAATAATAGATTTTTCCCTTAAAAACATGCACTATTGACACGTTTCACACAGATTTAATTTCTTTGCTAAATCGTTACCATATCGATTTTAAATCATTGAATCGAATCGTATTGTACAGTTTTGGACATACAGGGTTTCCACACGACAGCAAACACCTTGCGTCTTCTTCACAGAGGGAGAGAAAGGAAACATCTTGGTCTCTTTGAATGGTAGTCTTGGACATACAGAGATGTGGCCTTTGGTATTTTGTCGCAATCCATCAAGTTGGACCAGAGTGTCCTCGTGGGCGACCTCGCTTTACTGTCGACCGTGCTTCCATTCCTCGCTGCCGTGGCTCTCAGAATAGTCACACGAAGGTTTCCAAGGCAACTAACCGGACCTGTGGCCAGAGAGTTTAAAGACACTGTATCCAAGGTACGTGACATAGAGCATACATGGGCAACTGGCGGCCCGGGGGCCACATGCGGCCCCCACCTTCACTTAATGCATGCAGCCCTCAGCTGGTTAACATCAAAACAATCATATACAGTATTATTGATTTCAGCTGTTACAATTCCAAACATACAAACATTTGTAGCTTAATGACAAGTATAGTAGTAATCAAATGTTAGTCTTTTTTATGTCCAAAGTATTTGTATTTACGTTTTACGTTCATAAATTAACATAAGTATAACTAAATGTATTTGAAATTAATGTTAGATTTCAGGATTCAAATTAAAAAAAGAACAAAAAATTATTCAGGATTCCAATTCAAAAGAAGCAAAAATAGCCGATCTACAAGCTCAAAACGCGTCGCACTGCGACGCGTTTTGAGCTTGTATATCTGCTATTTTTGCTTGTATTCTTCTTCTTTCGTGTATCATCGTCCTGACAAAGTAGGACCTAGCAAATATGCAATGTGGCCTTCTGAAGTGAAGTCAGATATATAGTGGCCCTCATATCATCAAAGTTGGCCACCTCTGACATAGAGGCTTCTCTGTGGAAACCTCAATGTTACAGTATAGCCCTATACACCTTTATTTGCATGCAAATCAGCCGGGCAGATGCAGGAAAGGGACTATCATAGCCAGGAGTTACAATATACAAATAAATAATAATAATGATTAAAGGGGAACTAGGCAAGTCTGTGTGTATACAAACACATTCCCCCCTCCCCCTCCCCTCTATGACAGGCATCAGAGAGATCACTAACGAGCACTTGACACTTTTATGGCCCAATCAATTACCTCAGTGCACAACCCCTTTGAAGGTTCAAAAGGAGTAATTAAGAGCTCTGGCGAGCTCCCCCTGACAAAAGCGTCCCTCCAAGGGATGAATGTGGAAAACAGTGGAACAGAACACAAATACAGCCAGAGGGATGTGTCTTTCTGCAAGGAAACACCCCAGCACAAAAATATAGTGACTGATAAAGTGAAATAACTGCTAAAAAAAATTATATCCATATAATTAAAGTTACCTATTTTCCCTTTAAGGCTAATTGAATTCAACATAATAATTATCAAAGGTTCGATTTACTGGGCGGAATGGGGGGGCATGCCTTTGCTTATTGTAACGATTTCATAAGTATACTGTATATGGGTTACTTAAGAATATGCCTCCCTCTCCTTTTTTTCCTACATATTGAACCATGATGATTATTATTCAAGGTTTTTCTAAGTTGCATTTAAGTTGTCCCTGATCAGCGAACGAGCGATTTTTCAGGAACGAGCCCATGTGGGCCTCGGAGGAAGATGAGACTTAATTTGCTTTCCCCCCGGATCGCTAGACTAGCAAGCCCCTATTAACAAAAAAGGGGGAGGATTAGAGGCTTAAAAGAAGCAGGAGGAAACTAAAGTGAGAACATTGCTATCAGTTGTCTAATTAATCAGCTGGGGCGGTGACATGGGAACAGCAGGAGACGTGTAAGACGTAGCGACATGCCACGAGGGATGGAAGCATGTCAGTTCTGTCTGTGAAGAAGAGAGGGGCCTATTTTAAAGACATGTTTTTTTGGGGGGGGGCTTTCGTGCCTTTATTGATAGACTGACAGGAAATTTCATTTGTTCGACGTTCCATTTGTTCAACGCTGGTGAATGTTAACCTGGTGAATGTTAACCACTATGCCTAAACCTAACCCAAACCCTTACCCTAACCTCAGCAAAACTATGCCTAAACCTTAGTCGAACTAATGAGACATATAGAAATATCGAGATTTCCCCATGGGGAGAGAGGTGGCAAAGAGGTTTGGTGTAGAGGTGGAAAAAGAGCAGACCAAGTACATAGTGAAAGGTCAAGTATATTAAGTAATAACGGCTCAAATGGTTAAATATCTGAAAACACAAATTGACATGAATCCAAAATACACTGATGATTGTGCTGTCAAACGATGAAACCATATGGAATCTATGACAGGGTTGTGGGGGTCCCTGCTTCATCTCTCTCTCAACTAAGGGGTCCTTGGCCTGAAAACGTTGAAGACCCCTGCAGTAATCAAAACCGTTGGGATGACTAGTGGTGCCTGTTTTTGGGCTTGAGGTCCAGACGTTGGCCAACAGGGGGTGCTGTTTCCTCTCTTAGCGCGTGGTCCATTCCATCCTGCATCCCAGCATCACCACAGCCTCCAGCATGACGACGTGAACCATGGCTAACATTCTGCTTCTCTTCCATCACATCAAATTGCTTCTTATGTAAGGAGTAATGTTAGGACCCCTGGTGTGAATGAGCCAACATGGAATCTTGGTTGTGTATCCATCTAATGAGCACACCTTCGTTTTAGCTCTTCTGAAATGGCTGGCTAAAGTTGGAAGATAAATCTTTATTGCTACACGCAAGGCGATTTCTTATGCCACATCAAACACAGAGATTAAAGCAAAATATTAATAATAATTGTTAATCATATTTTTCAGGGGAGGTCGTATTCCCCATCTACAGGAGGAGTATACACACTGTCTGGTCACCTTTCCTTCTTTTCTTTTTCGTTTTAAGGTTTCAAAGCCTTTATTTGTCAGAAATTGTCATATACTGTACTACTGTGCTACTGCTACAAGTATGACCAACATTGCAAGGAAGGTATGAAGACAGATAGTGATACAAGATAGGCACAATGAAGTATACTGTAATAAAGTGTGAAAACCTACAGCAATGAGATGTGAGATTATTAGTGTAGTGAGCTATAGACACAGGATATTTAATACAATTTAGAACTGCGCCTTCCCTGGGTTACTGAGTTGCCGTCACACCTCAGTACCCTAACGGGTTTATTTGGTTCCATTTGTACACTGTTTTAGGTGATGGTTCTTCATGGAAGAAATCATTAAGAACAATTATTTGTATGTAGGCTAGCGCTACCTGTTTCAGGTTTATTCATTCATTCGTTCATTCATTCATTCATTCATTCATTCATTCATTCATTCATTCATTCATTCATTCATTCATTCATGTATTTATTTATGTATTTATACTTGCTACTAGGGATTGATATTGTGAAATTGTCCTCCATCGTGCACTGGGATCAATTCACCTTTTATTTGCTGAGCTGCATATCCATCTATTGGTAAAACATACGTACTTGATACGTCTTTTTTTCACTCTCTACCAAATCTCTTTGCCAAAAAATTGCCGATCTACAAGCTTGTAGATCGTCAATTTCTTTGGCAAATGTTCTGCCCCAGGATAATAGATGTTTGGGATATTTTGATTATTGCGATAACATTGTAAATCGTAAATTTCTTTGGTCACAGAATTTTCATATCGTCCCATCCCTATTGCTACAGGTGCAGTGCCTCTGACTGCAGGACTGCTGGAGGAGCAAGAGGGGGCTGAAGGAACATCTTCCTCATCTATCTGGCTCCTTTATGTTATCCATGATGTTAAACCAGCCTTCAACAAGAGGGCCAGCAGTGAACAATAACAGAAGAGTAAGGCGCTCCCTCTGGCATTTTCATGGCAAAGGTCTCCACCCGACAGTCAACATTGATCGACTGAACTACAGGAGAATGTTTGCCCGTTTTGCAGAGCCAAGCCCATCCCCATTTATTTTTGACAACGTTATCAATAAACATAAAAAGTGGCTTTGCGGCAACTGATTTTCCCTCCCTTTGGATTTACACTGATCCTATGCATCCCATCATGTATGGGCTCTGTGGAATCCAATTGACAGAAATCCATCGTATAGTGACACAGAACTGTAATCTCTGCAAACAAAGATGTATACTGTATATAGAGCCTCAAACCGGATATGGGATGTTAAGTAATTCTACACGGCTACTGAAATTATACTTGATCAGTGAAAGTGTATGTTAGAATGTATTAGGAATGTTGTTGCGGTAATTTGCCATAACCTACATTTCGTCGTTGTCGGGTGGAAACTTTGTATGTCCCAAACCGTTTGTTTTGTATTTATCATTTTAAAAATGATTTAAACTAGTGAAAACAGCTGATGTGCGAGGCGTTGTGTGCTTGTAGATCGTCTGTTTTCATTACTTTTATGCGACAGCCTTGTCTGATGAAGCAGGGCTTTGCTTCACGCCAAAAAAACATACAAATTTGAAACTTGGAGATAGTACAAGGTTTCTTCCTGACAGTGACGATTTGATGGTGTGGACAGGATCATTGTGGGAATGAAGCATGTCTTACTTGCATGTCTGCACAGACGACAATCATGTTAAGATTGGGGACAAATCTCCAACCCAAGACATTATCAAGTATGTGAACCCGTTGTGGTCTTGACTTTGAATAAGAATGAACAACGGAAGAAAGGTCAAGAGAGAGGGGGGGAGGGAGAGAGGAGATGGAGAGAGAGCGAGGATAGGAGAGAAAGAAAGAGAGGAGTAAGTAATTTACCATGCTGTTGAATGAGGGCCAATAGCTGATATCCAATCAGTTTGAATTTGTTTTCATTATGCTGGGAACATCAGTCAATATGTCTGGACTTAGTCCGGCACTGGAAGATAAGAATATAGTGTAGACTTGGGTTCAGCTTACAGTCCAGTAAGCTGCTCGATTTGGAGGAAAACAGCCAAACTGACCAGAAGTCGGTAAATACAGTAAGTTAGACTACTTTTCAGGAATGCCAGATTCTACTGTACATTTTAATACGACATTAACTGAGACAGGACAGCGAGAAGACAGGAAAGCATTAACTGCTTTAGCCTGCAGAGCACTCATTAGATTAGTTATGTGGGTCATTCTACAACTTCAGGCACATTTTGACAAACATTTTTTTCCAGAAAAATTAGATAGGGTCTGATAGAACATGCTGCAAGTAGGGCACGGTCATTTTCCAGGTTTTTTTCTTCTTCTACTTCTTCTTCTTCTATTCTTTATTTAAACAGCTTATGAAAGTGCAGTGTAAGGTTTTAAATGTTATGTCATACATTGAAATCTTAAAATAGTTTAAGACGATATTCTCCTTTGAAAGTTGTTATCCATGAATTGAATACCAAGGACTTCCAACATAAAAAAACTGTAAAAGGACTTACCGGTATTTGGGATGTTCCTTTTAGGCAGGGTGTTTAACTATACTTGTACTGTTCTCCATTTTTGTCTAATAAAATAAACAAAAAGCTGAGAATTGGCCTGCATGTCAAAGATCTTACAGTATTAACCCCAACCCTTTCGGCAACTGCAACACTTAATTCTTCACCCATTTTCTTCATTTTATCCATGCACAGAACAATCTGTCCATAAATAACATAATCCTTTTTACCATTCTAGTTTCCAGATGTACTTATATAGTTGAACACTGACTTGGAAGATAATAAGAAAACGTGGGTCAACTACGGCAGGTCATTCTATACACTGTATCTGCTTTTATACCATGTGTCTTTTCAGCTGCACCATTTCATCTGATTGCTCTATATAATATTCACTCTCAAAAAGATGCTACAATTAAGGGACGATTGTGAAGCGAACAGGCATCATCACGCAGCCTAATGCCTAAGCTCGGTCGTATGATCTAAAAGCTCGCAACACATCACACCCCGTGCTGCGCCGTGAGCTTGAAAATTGGCTACGCCGTTATACAACGGACGTAACATAATGGCAAATGTTCCACTCAACTCATTCCCATTGAAACTCCTCGTTATGAGCCAGGGCAAAAGTGCCCATAGTTGCAGAATCACATTTACACATTTGATCCACATGCACATGGAACAATCTTGTTATACGTGAAAGTACATCTAAAACTCAATTCATCCCATTTTACATGTTCACGGATAGCCTATAATGGCGTGTGTTAATTGTTTAGACCGTGTTATTTAGATAGCATTTCATGCAGGTCAGTCACGCTGTGATGTTGTGAGCTACTTTTAGGTGTGCGTCACAAAGTAGAAACCAGGCTTTTACTCGAGGTTTAGGGGGGTCACGACGCCTGAGTTAGTCACCCTGCCTTTGCCTGTGATGAAGACTTAAAGATCTGAAGGAGAGCATCAAGAGACATATCTAAGAGAAGTACCTTCAGTTTTTATTCATGTTCCACCTTCCTCCTTCCTTTTTCTAGTGATCTGTGGCAGGCCTCAGGGGGGAAGAGAGAGAGAGAGGGGGGGGGGGGGTATCCGCCCGAAATGAGCTGAGCTGAAGTACAGTATAGAGATACACTCATATCTTCTCATTCAGTAGGGCTGAAGCTGTCAGCACTCACTTCAAAAACACTGGGATGCAAAACAGAGCCCCCACCTCTACACACACACACACACACACACACACACACACACACACACACACACACACACACACACACACACACACACACACACACACACACACACACACACACACACACACACACGCACACACTCTCAAAACTACAGTATGACTTCACTTTGAACATAAGGGAAACTTATACTCCCAAGCAGGCACAGCTGGGTCTCTGCAACTTTTCACAGTCTGAAGGTCAGTTCACCTGCACTTTAAACCTGCGGCCGTCTCGATATTGTGGATGTCATTATCAGGCTAAAATGTTGTAGAGAACAGGGGTCTTCAACGTTTTCAGGCCAAGGACCCCTTAGTTGAGAGAGAGATGAAGCAGGGACCCCCACAACCTTTTTTCATAGATTCCATATTAGTTTCATTGTTTGGCAGCATTATCATTTTTGGCAAGTGGAGGACCCCCTGTAGTAACTCTGAGGACCCCCTAGGGGTCCCGGACCCCCTGTTGTTGTAGAATACATTAGAATGATGAAGTATAAAATCAGGCTTACGTGTTTACAATCCTTTATCTATACCAGAACTGTGATTCAAAATCACAGATCAAAGTGCCGCTGCAAAATTAATGCTGGAACACAACTATTTCTATACAGCAGTATTGATACTTTTACTCAAGCAAGAAATATTCCCACCACTGCTAAATCGTAAATCGTAAGTAAACCACTAACTATGACTAAGAAACAAGGAACACAAGAAAGCACAACAGGGTAGACAGAACATGACACAGATCGTGACAATATTAGTTTACTGTGTTTGTATCTCGTCCAGGGTTCATATTGTTTAGCATATTGGCAAGAACCGAGGAGTGAATTTGTCATAACTGTAAGCATGCACTGCACAGCCGCTCGCTTACACGTACACACACACACGCACACACACACACACACACACACACACACACACACACACACACACACACACACACACACACACACACACACACACACACACACACACACACACACACACACACACACACACACACACACACACATGGTTCTCATATTGTAGAGGACAGCTGCCTGGGTGTGTAAAAGTCTTGGGAAAAGGGAATCATGGATTGGGGCCAATCAACTTCCTCTGTTAGCCGACACCTGTTTGGAGATCTGCTGCTGTTGAGCGATTCACAATACGTCCTGATTATGGAAATAGACACAGATTAATATACACACTGACTAGAATACTATGGATTAGTGTCGTAGACACATTTCTTTCTTCGCGGGGCGTTATTGAAGTCATACTTTGCGGTGTTGAACCGCGTGTGATTTTCTGCTTGTTTGTCACTCGAGTTTACGCGCAACTATTCAACAGAGATTATGCAAATATGGTTCACTTACACTTCCTGCCCCAGTTCTCTAAACCCCGTTATAATTAAGACACACATCTACTGTGGAGGAACGCACTCTCACACGCACGCACGCACAAACGCACACGCACACACTTGCATACGCACACTCACAAACACTCACATCACAATTTGTGTGGAAGCCTGGAAAAACTCCCAGGAATTTTCAAAAGGAAAAAACAGATGAAGACACATTGAGATGATGGTGGTTGACATGCCTTGATGCATTTGTCAGCCAGACAAAAGGAAATCTCGTGTTTGCATTCATGAGAGAGTTTCCGATTTCAATACAGACAACCTTATTGATCCCTAAATTCATGTGCGGTTTACCCAGTCATACACGCACGCACGCGCGCACACACCTACACCCCCCCCCCCCCCCCCCCCCACACACACACACACACACACACACACACACACACACACACACACACACACACACACACACACACACACACACACACACACACACACACACACACACACACACACACACACCAAAAAACGCCTAAATGGTGCCAACTTATAATGCGCATTAGTGAGGACCAATGGTGGAAAAAGTACTCAAATTTTTTACTTAAGTAAAAGTATCAATACTGCAATGTAGATGTACTCTGTTACAAGTACAAGTCTGGAATTTAACATTTGCTTGAGTAAAAGTACAAAAGTATTGGTATCAAAATGTACTTAAAGTTGTACCATGTAACTTTTTTTATAAAACAAATCTTAAAATTGTCCTAACTGTTAAATCGCTAAAGTTTTAGAACACCCACTCCGTTATTTTCAGCTTCTGAAGCCTTCTCTTTATATGTTTTCTTCTTAGCAGTGACAGGGGCGGGATTTCGCGCCAAAATGACGTAATCTGCATCATCTGTATACGTTGTGTATACGTTGCCCAATCACATCGCCGATCATGCACACATGGTACACTACCGGCCAATCACAGCTTATCTGCTCTGGTCTCCAGGAAGCGCCTCCGCTTGGCTACAGTGTTTACCATGGTGAAGGATTTTAACCTCTTAATCCACAAATCCTGGCCAGAAAATTACGTTCTACCATGCGTTCTACCCCTCCACGGATTACTATCGGTCGCGGTGGTTTGCGGCGCCGCTACGGTGGTCCGCGGCGGTGGTCCGCGACGACTCCGGCCGAAAAACGGCCGAAAAAAGCAATACCGCTACTGACCACTAGTTGAGCAACTTACACAGTATAGCTTTAAAGTACCAAAATTCTAATAACTCATTAGGCAGAATGTCCTATTTCAAGTTTTCACATGTATAAAAATATTTTGAAAATAGTGGATCTATAAGCTCACAATGTGCCGCATCGGTCGAAATGTATATAAGTGGTTAATGTATACTGTACTGTATATATATATATACTGTATTTTGTGACAATCAAATAAGTATATCTCAAATATCTCAAAACCCTTTACTTAAGTAAATGTACTTTACACCACTGATGTGGACCGATTATACGAAAATAGGTTGAAAATGACTGAAGTGCTCCTTTAACCACATGAACCCAAAGAATATAGATACAAGGATCAAAACAAGCAAACAAGCTGCAGTGTAATGAAATAAAACATTAAACTACAGTTACAGTAATACAAATAACTCTGTTTAACAGTCATTTAAAATGACTATTGTCGACCCTTAAAAGCATGGTTAAGGAAGGAATGAAAGAAGTGTAGCAGTTTGTTCTCCTAAGGGACACATAAACGCCAGACTGCTGGCATTACAGTGAATTCACGGGGCAGAAATGTCATTTTGGCTAATAATTCCTTTTGCCTTCTGGGCCACAAGGATCTTTACTGGTCTCCAATTATCTTAGAACAGACTTTCACGATAGCATTTGGGCAACTCTTGTCCTTCACAGACCTTGTACCAGTACATAAAGGAGAACGTTAGAAGACGTTCAATAATGTTTGGTAATTGAAAAGAAGAAGAGAGAATCTACAGATACAGTGAGTAAGATAAGATAAGATACAGTAGCCTGAGATAAGACAGACCTTTATTGATCCCCCTGGAGATATTTAGGTGTTGTAGCAGCCACAGCAGTAAGCATAAAACACACGACAGATTCATTACTTGAACCTGTCCTGTGTTTTATGGGTATGAGATATGGACAAAATAAAGTAAAATGGATTCAGAGTCTGACCCTAACTGTCATATATACATAATGTATATTCTATCAATGAATATAAGTATGTACAATCTATCATCAATAAACTTAAGTATAATGCACCAATCTATCACCACCGGTGAATATATGCATGAATGTACATCTATCGCCTGTGAATTGATATATGTACACTGCGCATATGTATTCATTTGCATGCATATGTGTGTGTGTGTGTGTGTGTGTGTGTGTGTGTGTGTGTGTGTGTGTGTGTGTGTGTGTGTGTGTGTGCGTGCATGCGTGTGTGTGCATGTGTGTGGCAGTGAGTGTGTGCGTGGCTGTTGAGAAGACAATGTTCTCTGAAGCAGGCATTGGTACTCAATCATTGTGGATGTGCCAGACGACACCAGCAGAGAACACATTAGCCGTGTCGCGATGCCTCGTATTCTCCTGTTATTATATTTAGGGCTGCTTTGCCTCAGGGTCAGGTGACAGTCTGTATTCTCATTCTACAAGTTTTCACACAAACTGTCGGTTGTTGTTTCTCTCTCTCTCTCTCTCTCTCTCTCTTTCTTTCACCCTCCCTCCCTCACTCCCTCCCACCATCCTTCCCACAGTCTTTCCCTCTGTTTTTCTCCCTCCCTCCCTCCCTCTCTCGCTCCCTCACTCCCTATCTCTCTCCCATACACACACACACGCACACGCACATGCACACGCACACGCACACGCACACGCACACGCACACACACCATCTATCTCTCACCCTCCTAGTCACTCTCCATTTCCTTTTTCTCTTTCTCTCTACCTCGCTTCCTCTCTTTCTTTCTCTCCCTCTCTCTCCCTCCCTCCAAAGCTCCATCCTTCTCTTTCCCCCCCTCTCTCTCTCTCTCTCTCTCTCTCTCTCTCTCTCTCTCTCTCTCTCTCTCTCTCTCTCTCTCTCTCTCTCTCTCTCTCTCTCTCTCGCTTTAATGGAGTGAAAAAATAAAAATAATAAACGAATGAAGGGGAGTTGTTGATGGTTTTTAATCCCTACATGGGTCCCTCTGCAGATGTCTCGGATGGCGCGGTGTCAGGAAGAGAGCTAACAGAGAGAGCAACGGTACACATTAGATGAAAGATGGATACGCTTGGAAGGGAGTGAGAGCAGGGAGAGAGGGAGCAGAGAAACCATTTGAAGTGCCTGTCTAAGTTTGAGCACAGAGTTAGAGCTCTTTCGAATCATAAATACAAATAGAAGTGATAACACTTAAAGACATTATGGGGCTGTTTTATTCTGCATGCGTTTCGAGCCTGCGTATGTGTGTGCATGCACGTGTGTGCGTGCACGCTAACGTGCGTGTTTGCGTGTGTGTGCCTGCGTTAAGGTGGGGAACAGAGGGGAAGTAAACACATCTGCATATCTGAGTCATTGGTTCCGAGGGAGTTGTCGGGGCTGTATCTCCAAGTCTCTTCTTCTCTGCACCTGACTACATAACATACAACATCATCCCTTTAAAATAACTAATGTTATAGGTTCAGACAGTTAAAAATCCTTTTAAAGCTGCAATGTGGAGTGGCTGAAAGTGGTCCTCCCAACTCTGTGTCGGGTAGGACTACTGGTGGGGCTTGAGCCCCTGCCATTCTACCGTCTGTAAAAAGTGTCCTCTCTAGAGCATGAATGCAGTTTTCATTATGGCGAAAGAAATGCAAATGCCCTGAAGGCAGCATTCAAGAGAATGCCTTGTCCAAACTCTCCTGAACTTGAATGCAGCATATTATGTTTTGAATTGCCATCTCTTTGTAGAAATCCATGCCGTACGCCAAATATCCAGTATTGACTTGATTATGCTTAGTTTAGTGTGGTATCAACTATCGAAAATAGCCGACCTCCAAGCTCACAACGTGTTGGAGGTCGGCTTTTTCAATATTCTCACCAAAGGCCCTTTTAGTAATTTCATCCCCTGCCTCTCTAACACGTCCCTGACTGGTTGTGTAATAGAATTATGACAATACTACACTAACCATGATTATAGTTATAACTCCTATGACCCATCCACTAGAACAGGGCTACTCAACGTAATATGCCTCAGGGCATAGGCGATTTTAAGGGGTGTCCTAGGGTGCACGTGCAACCCCTGGCCCGTAATGTAACTTTACATCCACTCAGACCGAATACAACAACACCCCCTAGTGGTAGTGATAGAGGCTGGCAGCTCCAGGCAGCCCCCCCCTCCCCTCCTGATGTGATGTCATATCCACGCGCCAGTATTGAAATTGAAAACAACATCTGTTAAAAATAAAGCATGGAGTTCGAGCTCTTCACTACTATGGACGTGACTACCGGTAGATATTATAATATAGCTGCTTGCCCTGAAACATCACATGGAGAGGATCATTTTGTACCTGACTTTCCTCTACAAAACACAGACCTCAGGCTCTATCAGCCAGGACTCTTGTCTCACTGTGCGTGACTGAACCATTTCCTCCTGACCAGCCCAAGGTAAGACTAAGACAGTCAGATCATGCTTTTATAAACCCTATTATATTAAGCCCAAAATGGTTCTGCCGCCGTGTAGAACCAAACCGATTTTAACTTGAAAAAATGCATTGGGTACAAAATTAACTGCAGAAATCCGCTAAAACAACATTACAAAACCGCTAATATCCGCAATTTTTTTCGCGCGCGCGCGCGAACGTCGTACACGCGCGCTGCGCGCGCGTGCATGAGGTAATAGAGGTCGTGCACCCCTTGCTGGAAGAGGCTAGAGTCGCCTATGCCTCAGGGGCCACTCAGCAAAATAGCAAACGTCCAAGGGCTGCAAGCAAATAAATTCCTATTTTGGCGTTTAGGCAATGATTTCATAACACACTACATGACCAGTCTGAAAAGTAACACACAACACAGAAAACAGACATAATTTCCATCTATAAGGACAAACCTCATTGAACAGAAAGATTGTCACGGAATGATTAATGATGAAATGATGAAGTTTCTTCTTTTGGAACAAACAAAATAGCAAAAAAAACAAAAAGGTCTTGTATACGTAAAACAAGACAAATTGTTTGGAGAGAAACTGAAATATAATAATTATTTGTCCACACTGAAAGTAGAAAAGAATATTGTAATGGTATGACCATGACGGGCCGCATAGACATGCTGCAGGGGCCACATGTGGCCCACGGGCCACAGGTTGAATAGCGCTGCACTAGAACGACATTTGCCCACTCTGCAGATCTATCTCTAACTAGTAACTCACAATAGTCGGCAACAGGGACGTGCTGGCCATTGGGAAAAGCGGGACAACTCCCGAACGGCCGGTTCATTCCCGGCCGGTCCAGGCCGGCCATTAGGAAAAAAATTAAACTGTTTGCACAAAAGTAAAAATTAAACCGTTTGCACAAAAGTAGTGAAAACAGCAGATCTACAAGCACACAACGCCTCGCGGTGCGAGGCGTTGTGTGCTTGTAGATCGGCTGTTTTCACTAGTTTAAATCATTTTTAAAATGATAAATAGATCTCTCTCCATAGCGTGCAATGAGGGCCTCTACAACTCTTTTTCCCGGGCTGAATCAGGGGCCCAGCACGTCCCTGGTCGGCAAGCCATGTTCTCACCTGTTTGTGGCCTGTCCGAATAAATAGAGCCATGTATGACTCATGGTCACTAACCACACCTCCAGCTGTTTGTGTTCTCTTGTTGTGTACAAAAGAGACACAGGTCTGACAATCAAGAGCTGCATTTGCATGATGCTCGTTCTTTGTACAATAAATACATTGTTTCAGTCCACTCTACCCTTGTGGGAGTTTCATTTTCTACTGAAGTAAGGTTAATCATTTCCCTTATAGTTCTCAACAACTGGTTGTCAACGTCAAAAATGTATTCGAATCAGAGTCAGCACACCGGATTGGACATTAGGTGGTCTACCGTCTACCAATGTAGTTCAGACATCGTTCCATTTACAATGGAAATAGATTTAGATTTGAGGGCAGCAGATCTGTCTCTGGGTTCAGCAGGGTGCCGAACGAAGAAGACGTGTTTCTCTGCGATTTGCAGCAGAGGATGACAAGGAGTGGAGTACGGTGTGTCAGGCCCGTTCAGTGTCAGGGTGATGGTAAGCTGGCACAGCCAGTATAATGGTGCGGTGCCAGGACCGGTCAGGCCCTGTGTCTCCACGGTAGCCGTCACCTGGACAAGTGGGCATTCAGCCCCCGAGCCACATGGCTCTGCTTGGATCCAGTGGTGCAAAAAGTGCTCACATGTTGTACTTAAAGGATGACTTTGCCACTTTTCAACCTATCTTTATATAAGGTAGGTCATCACTAATGTTCATAATAAAATAGCAAAAAAAATCTACTCTGTCCAAGTCTCTTAGGAAAGCTGTGGGAAGTTCAGAAATCCATAGTCTTATGATGTCATCGTTTGACAGATTTCTTTTTTAAACAATATTTTAGAAAAAATATTTGGCGAGAACAATGGCTTCCACTTTAACATTGCAACTTTTCAGGAATAGAAAGCCTGCTTTTTCTATTAGCTTGGATTCTCCATCGATGATGTCACAAGATGATGGTTTCCCAGATGATTTACTTAACCTGTTAACAATCCTGTATAATTTGCAAAAAACGCCTATACACAGCGTACCCAAAGTAAATTGATTATTGTTTTTAAACCATTTGGAGTAATGCATTGGGCATGGTCTCATTTTGAAGGAAACATTTTGAAGTTTTACCCAGAAATAAATAATCACTCTGTGTGCAACTGACATTGAGTAATGCAAGTTTTAACTTACTGGAATAGCAGGTTTTTAATCCTCGCCTAAATATTGTCAGTAAATAGATGCCTGCATAACACTGTTATTATCATATAGGAGCTGAAAAACACAATGTGGACACATTTTGAAGACTTACCTAGCCCAATTTCAAAGGACATGATAAAACTACAGAATATAAATATTTTACACATGTTTTACTAAGTGTATGTTTATGCGTTTTCATTTGGAGACATTTGCATATATCATATAAAAAGGTCAAAAAAGGGCTAATAGACTGGATTTTTTTTATTTTATTATTTTTATTATTTTTATTTATTTATTATTATTATTATTTAATTTATTTATTTTACTGACGTCCAGTAGTGCTGTTACGCAGGGGTTTTTGGGTATTGTAGTTCACTTCAGCCAAAATAAAGTAGACACATTTTGTGGAGAATTTCATTGGCTATAAGAAGTGCCAGTCATCAGAACAACCTGCTGCCATTGGCTGAATATATGGGCCGGGAAAAGGAGTCATGGACCTCCTCTGAGAACATACTATTGGTTGCTATTGGGGGACTGGGAGACAACTGAGACAGGACTAGAAGCTCCAATTGGGTGAAATGAAGTGTCAATCATTGTGTGGAGCTTGGAGGCCATTTTAATAGTATTCAGTTGTAATACTGAAAACCTGAACTGGAGTTAGAAGCAAAAACACGTGAAAGATTGTCATACTCTGACATCACGCTTGTATCCGTGACTATAGTTGTACAGAGGTTTCTTGGCAGAAAATGTGCTTTGGACTTTGTACAATCAATGGATTTTATCATGTTTACCCTTCCTCTACACAAGAACATCATTGTTGTGGAAATATATGATGTTGTTGGAGTACAACCCAACTCTAAACGTGAGTAGCAGCAGCTTTATGAATATTTGTTTGTTTGTTTATGTCGGACTTCTGCGTTGTTTGCGGCGTGAGTTTCGGCGCTATAATCAAATGGTTTGCGGATTCGTAATCACAAGAATCTTAGCTTTAAAATGGTATACAGCTTGGCAATGCAAGTAACACAGAGGCTTGTCTAAACGTGATTGTTTGTCAAAATACGGCCGGCGGGCCCGCCGGCGGGCCCACACCTGTTAAGAGGTTTGTGCAACGTTGTTTTCTCACAAACAAACCAACATAAAGTTTAAGTGTATAGAGGGTATCTATCTACACATTTCTAAAGTGACAATTTAAGGACTTCTTAATACCTCTAAAATGTCAAATTAAACATTGTCCAAATTATCAAATATTAGAGGCAGAAATTGTGAAAATAGCCGATCTACATGCTCACAATGACTCGCAACCTACATGCTCACAACGCCTTGCGTTGCGAGTCGTTGTGAGCATGTAGATCTGCTATTCTCACAATAGAACCGTATAATACAAAATGTAATTGCTCGTCAGGGTGGGGTCCCCAGTTAAAATATGATTATTTGGGGGTTCGCGGCCTGAAAAGGTTGAGAACCACTGCTTTTCTCCACTGATGAGAACCATCTGCTTGGATTCTACAGTAGGAGTCATGGAATCAACTGTCACTGACTTATTCTCCTTAGTGCTTCTCATCCCTCGGGCTTCCACAGATCATGATAATAGACCCTTCCCCCAGATCAAGGCTTTCCATGGCTTCTGGCTGTGGACTGCATGTTATTGCA
>NC_137824.1:41114788-41172288 GCF_963921795.1 Nannobrachium achirus
CTTTAAAGTCAATGAAATTGATCTCCTCATGCAGATGCCGGGATATACTAATCATTATACCTTTTTTTAAAGCAATTATGACATGCTGTTTTTACCAAACATAAAAGTCTTTGTCCTGGTCCTTAAAAGGTGTATTAAAACTCCACTCCAGTGAGCCATGGCAGGTTTCTCTTTGTGTTCTGTTGCATTTTGTCTTGCAAAGATAATATACCTAGATTCCTGTAGGTGTTGTAGTTCTGGAACTTTCGTCGCCTCTTTTGGAACGCAACAACCACAGTGGTAAATGTTAATGGTACAAATTTGAACTATACACAGTGAAAGTCACAGGTAAATGGTAAATTGGAACGATACAAACACAGTGTAAAGTAACAGCTAAGGTGATAAAACCATATCCTCCCCTGGAAAAAACTACAGATTGCAGAAAAAAACACTGAATGTTGAAAATTCTGTTATTTTGTGTGTAATTGAGGTCAGGAAACATGCTAGGACCACACACACACACACACACACGCACACACACACACACACACACACACACACACACACACACACACACACACACACACACACACACACACACACACACACACACACACACACACACACACACACACACACACACACACACACACACACACACATATATGCTTATTTATACACACACACATACAGTACACACACACAAGTGGCATTCTTTTGACAAAATATATTGTTATATTTCTGTTTTTGGCAAAAAATATAGGCTATACTGTATTTTGTGTGTGTGTGTGTGTGTGTGTGTGTGTGTGTGTGTGTGTGTGTGTGTGTGTGTGTGTGTGTGTGTGTGTGTGTGTGTGTGTGTGTGTGTGTGCGCGCGCGCACGGCACGCACCCACGCATGCATGTGTGTGTGTGTGTTGTTCTCATATGCCAGCTACATTTACTGTACACATACGGTAGGTTTAAACTTAGACTGCTGTCTTCCAACTTACTACTGCAAACCTCTCACACCACGGCCAATAACAATAGCAGCACAGCTGTATTAATAGCAGCAACACTCTGCCTGTTCCTCGTCTTATCACAGCTATACCTATCACATTATCTTACAGGGGAAAGTCCACACAAAGGAAACTTTACTCTGTCCACTTATAGTAGAGCATGCCTTCTTTTCCTTTTCAAATGAGGCCATACAGTAACTTCCTCATTGCTGATGTTCCACGCCTCTGTGTTGCCCTCTCTTCTGTTTTTTTTCCGAGCGGCGCGTCACTGGGCTTGTGGTTTTCTCACAACTCACAGCACACAGGAAGCGTGTTGCGGCAAAAACAGGTCCCTGTCACTGTTTCCACTCCTCACTGGGGGACCGCAGGGCTAAATTTAACAACTTCTAACAACCAATAACAAGATCACAGGTGCCCGAAATAAACACTAACAATTGCGTGGGCTTTTATTTTAACCATGCTTAGCTATTTATAGCTAACCATGTCAATGTACTTACTGTATGTCTACGTAGGCCGGCGTCTGGGCATATGGTTGACGCAGTGTACCTAACAGAAGGAAATGGTCCAATCCAATTAGCTTTGCCGCGTGGTAGTAACAAAACAGGTTAATACGCTCACAAGTCAGCAGTCTAGCCTGCTCATAGTAATCACATGAAAGGAGGCTGGTTAGGAAACTGACCCGTCAGCATTAGAAAGAAAGAAAGGCAGTCGATCCCGTCTCAAGGCCATGCTTTTGATGCTGATGTGATGATTAGCTCACTGGCTTGGGGCCGACCGATTTGAATTAAGCCAAACTCGCGTCTGCTGTTCAATCTTTAGAGACACAGCTCACATCTCAAGGATTAATATCGCTGACAGAGCAAACAGTTGACAAAAGAACCCCAGAGAATAAAATAAATGAAGTGGATGAGTGTGAAAGGGAGCAGGACACAAACAGGACTAAAACAAAAAAAGAGAGAGCTGTCCAACATAGACATAGACATTCTGTAACGGACACGAGGACAGTCGGAAGAAAGTGGGACAAGCGAACATAAAGTTTAAGTGTTTAGAGGGTGTATGCACATTTCTAAAGTGACAATTTAAGGACTTTTAATACCTCTAAAATGAGAAATTAAACATTGGCCAAATTGTCAAATATTAGAGGCAGAAATTGTGAAAATAGACGATCTACATGCTCACAACGCCTCGCAACGCGAGCCGCTGTGAGCATGTAGATCTGTGTTAAGCATGTAGATCTGTGTTAAACAAAATGTAATTCTTGAACTCTTAGTGCTCGTCAGGGTGGGGGGGTCCCCAGTTAAAATATGATTATTTTGGGGGTCGCTGTCTGAAAAGGTTGAGAACCAGTGTCCTACAATGGCATCAACACAATGTATAAAACCTCAGAGAGTGTGTGGAAAAAGGCATTGCCGTGTCAAAGGTTTCCCGAGGCCTCGACTGAACCCCGACCCAAACAAACCACCCGCACCCCCACCCCCCACGGCAGCATTTAATGCTCACTATCAATACGGTGCAGCGGCTGTGCTGTGCAGAGCAGCTAGTGGACCATAGCCAGTGGACCTGGACCACAGCCAAGAGCAGAGTGTGTGTGTGTGTGTGTGTGTGTGTGTGTGTGTGTGTGTGTGTGTGTGTGTGTGTGTGTGTGTGTGTGTGTGTGTGTGTGTGTGTGTGTGTGTGTGTGTGTGTGTGTTCTTTTTTTACAGAGGGGGTCAAGTTACACTACGACAGCGTCACTGTGACTCTGCTCTGGTAAACTCAGCCTGGCGGGAAGCAGTTAGCTAGGCTAACGCCGCGTTACGTTGTCTAAACACTACGTTATGTCTGCTCACTCACGCACGCGGGCGAGGGCGCGCGAGCACACACACACACACACATGCACGCACGCACGCACACGCACACACAGAACCACCCAATACAAACATGCAGACTCACAGACACAAAAAAAGCAATGAAAACCGTAACTTTGAATGGAACAGGGTGAACAGGAGGTTGGATGCAGGGGAACCATTGTTCCTTCTGTCTGTCTGTCTCTCTCTCTCTCTCTCTCTCTCTCTCTCTCTCCCTCTGTCTCTCTCTCGCTATCCCTCCTCTTTCCTTCCTTCTTCACTTTCTCCCCCTCTTCTGTCTCTCCATTCCATTTCACTATGGTTGCACTACCTATGATGTGTGTGTGTGTGTGTGTGTGTGCGTGTGTGTGTGTGTGCGTGCGTGTGCGTGTGTGTTTGTGTGTGTGTGTGTGTGTGTGTGTGTGTGTGTTGGGGGGGGGGGGATTAGAGCTTGTTGTTGCTAGTAGAAAGTTAGCCAAAGGCCCTGCTATAAATAGACAGCTTTACTCCACCCTGCTACACGGCGCTCCGCGGGACCGCCGGGCTCGGGAGAGCGTGCACGTCTTAAGGCTATAGGGTCAGCGTGTTACTATGGTGACACCGCCATGTAAGAGCTCTGTGTGTGTGTGTGTGTGTGTGTGTGTGTGTGTGTGCGCGTACGTGTGTGTGTGTGTGTGTGTGTGTGTGTGTGTGTGTGTGTGTGTGTGTGTGTGTGTGTGTGTGTGTGTGTGCGTGCGTGCGTGCGTGCATGCGTACGTGCTTGTGTGTGTGTGTGTGTGTGTGTGTGTGTGTGTGTGTGTGTGTGTGTGTGTGTGTGTGTGGAGGCCAGGGGGGTCTTCCGTGCAGTTGTGTGACTGGTCGCGTTTCGTATGTGTGTGTGCGTGCGTGCGCGCGCGCGTGTGTGTGTGTACGTGCGCCTCTCTTCCCTTGTTCTCCGGGTTCTGTGTTCTCCCAGCCCCTGTGGAGAGAGAGAGAGAGAGAGAGAGAGAGAGAGAGAGAGAGAGAGAGAGAGAGAGAGAGAGAGAGAGAGAGAGAGAGAGCATGTTGGGTAACAACAGGCTGTGGAGTTCCCCTGGATTTGGTCCAGACCTCCTTCCCTTTCTCTCTCTCTCCCACACACACCCCACTCCTCCAACCCCCCGCCACCCCTCAAGCTCCCTTCCTTTTCTCTGTCTCTCTCTCTCTCCCCGTACGATGAAATAATCCTGAGTTGTTCGTTTTAAAAACTCTGAGACTGCGTTTATCCATTTCCTTGCTCTTCGGAGTTAAGTTACAAATCGTCACTCGTTTTCAAATGTGTGCGTTTTCTCGTGAGGTAAAGCCCCGCTTCGTTGCACGAGACTGTGAAAATAGCCGATCTACAAGCGCACACAACGCCTGTGTGCTTGTAGATCTGCTATTTTCACAATTTCAAATAGTGAACATTTTTAAAATGATAAATGGGTCAGTGACGTGACGCCCCAAAAAACATGTTTTTTAAAAAACTTTAAATAGCAGGCATAAAAATTATTTACTTTTGTTCTACTCACTCTCAACTTTATGGAAACACATTTTGTTTTTAGATATTTTATTGGAATCAGACTTTATTGAGCAGTTTGTTGTACTTGTGCCTAAAACCGTCATCTGGTGTGACATGACAATAATTGTTCATAAAATGAAAATGGAGTACACCTTTCTTAAGTTACTCACTTTATCAAAGTCCTTTATCATAACTAACCTGTGATCCACTATAGTTTTGTGAAAATTAATTGAATCTGTATATATTTTTTTATAATCAACACTCTGTGTGAGGCCCATGTTGTCGATCTTTCAACATATTTTAATTTTATTCTGACAAAAACTTTCTTTAAAATTACACAAATATTTGTGACTCTTCCTGATACTATTTTCTATGTAAACCATACACATTTTTTCGGTTTCATCATTAATAAAGGTATGATTTCTCACTATTTGGAATGTCACACCAGATGACTTAGTGTCACACCAGATGACCATATCTTCATGTGTCAAAGCAAACTGTGTTTTAACCTACCTATTAGTGAGTACTGAACTTTACTGATTGATTAAACAATTACCCAGGAAAAACAGCAACAGTAAAATTGCTTTAACATTAAATAACATGGCCTTAATATTTCTGAACAGGATAGTATTGTTGGGCCTTAACATAGGATAACAAAGAATTGTAGTAGTAGATGGATGATGAGGATGTGCACAGGAATGCTACGCACACCGAAGTCTTCTGCCGGCCCACGGCAGAAGGATCTTAAAGAGACAATAAGGTGCATAGCCACACTGGGAGCCAAGGCAACATTTTATTAACACCAATTATTGGAAACAACTCAGCATTCAGGTGTATTACTTTTTTCCGAAGTCTCCTGAACTTGAACACAGCATTTTGAGTTGAACAAATTTATTTACGAATCATGTCGTTACACCACATCTCCACTAGCTAAAGAGTGCTGGGTTGTGCAACTCCGAAAATAGCTGATCTACAAGCTCTCGCAGCACAATGCGTTGAGAGCTTGTAGATCAGCTATTTTCGCTATGTTTGTCTCGGGTCCTACCTTACCTCATTGTCCAGTCCAGTGAGTGAAAGTACAAAAGTATTAGATTAGATTAGAATAGACATTTAGACTGCATTGTACATCAGCCAGTCACATTTGGTGAGGGTATAGACATTTAGACTGTATTGTACATCAGCCAGTCACATTTGGTGAGGGTAGCAAACCGTTTGCCCTGTTGCGGTTCTGCTATGCCACAGACAACTTCCTGCTCTTTGTAGAAAATGCAGTCTCGCCCCTTTGGCCAGACAAAACCATTTTTCATTTTTCCAAGTTGATTCATGCAGTTTATCTCTAGCCCCTCCTTATTAATGGTAACAATCTGCCCCACATATGGCTTTCCCTCATATTTGATTATGACAAACTGTCCTTGTGTGTATTCATCTGAGGAGGTGTCTGAATCCTCAGCTTGGGCCTCTCCAATAGATGCACTTGTGTCCAGCACCTGAGTAGAAGACCTTCAGGAGGAGACATTTAAATGTAATTTATTTGTCAGGTAGATTGTTTTTAGTAGTAAAATGTAATTACTAGCAAGTCCTCAAGTTTGCCAAGTATGTTATACTCACTGAGCTCCGGAAGCTGTTTTGGGCCTGCAGCTGACCTGGGAAGGGGGCAGTTCCGCAGATGGGCCACCACTTAGTTAAGGAAGAAAAGGAATGAATGGATGACATAAGTTACTTTATTGTCATTAAACAGGTACAATTACAGGTATCATAAAATTGGCAAAGAGAATGATTTAGTTATACTTACTCATCACTTGTCTTGTCACCTGGCACCTCAGCCTCAGAATTTGCTGTATCACCGAATGAAGCTAAATTAAATTATGTAAAAATGTTTAAAACGTTGTTTTAAACATGTTAAAATGTTTTAAATGGACAAAAGAAACATGGGACTTGTTATTTATTGTTATGTCTGTAGGAAAATACAGTATATATCATCTGGTGTGACAATCAAGTCATCTGGCGTGACAAGCAGATATGTCACACCAGATGACGAAGTGTCACACCAGATGACGTTTTCTGCATTTAGGACTACCTTGAGGCTACCAGGTACACATTAGCATGCTAACAACATGCTAGCTATAACAAAACAACCTAGATTTACATGTAATTATGACCAAAGTTTCAAATAACTTTTGCTTTATTAATGAAAAAGGTGTCACACCAGATGACATCCAGAAGTGCCACACTTGTCAAAGTTTCAACAAGATGGCATTTCATGAAAATGTTAAAATCATAACTCACCTCAGACACCTGTCTTGCAGTTGTGCTGGGAGTGCTGAATAGCCTTACAGAAGAAGGACCTCTCTAGCCCAGTAGGTGTCCAAATTATTGCCTGTTTAATTTTTCCAAACTAGTGTCACACCAGATGATTTTGGTTTGGGGGACAAAATCTTTTTGATCAGAAATGACTGAAAACATTATGCTTGGACTTTGAAAAGATATAGGCTCACAAATAGACATTTTTTTTTGCCTAAATTCATTTTTAAATGAATTTTAGCAATTATTTTTCTTAGTTTTATTCAAGTTCCCACTTTGAGAAACAAGGTCGGGACAGTCACACCAGATGACATTTACCATGTTTGGTTGAAGATTCTGAAGAAATGAGGAATGAAATGTTTTAATCTTGAGTAAGTTCACATAAAGCTTAATGTCCTGCACAATATTCAGAAGGTTTTTGACAAATATATTTTTTATTTATACATGTTTGACACCGAGGACAGCGAAAACGCTACGTCACGTCACCCACCCAAATACAAATCGAACGGTTTTGGACATACTTAATGTCCACCCGACAACGACAAAATGGATAAATGAAATGTGCTGTGTGTGTGTGTGTGTGTGTGTGTGTGTGTGTGTGTGTGTGTGTGTGTGTGTGTGTGTGTGTGTGTGTGTGTGTGTGTGTGTGTGTGTGTGTGTGTGTGTGCTCACGTGTTTGCGTGTGCAACTGTTGGTTTATTTGGGATGTTCACAGCGGGTTCCTTTTTTTTTCTTCAAGTCGGGGGGTTTTCAACACCGCCCTTCCTCTCAACACTGGTCTGGGACCATCTTTCCGTTCGCTCTCCCCCCTTATGGGGGGGGGGGGGGGTTCTTGAATCAGTGTCTGCCGTGTTAATTAAGGCATCTGTCATGACTCATTTGACTCTGAGCCGTGATCCTGAAAATGAGAAAGGAGCGACGCTTTTAATATAAACAATTTGAAGCTATTTGCGGCTCTGCCAAAAGCCCACTCAGACACCATCATCACTATGAGCGGCTTCATCATCACAACAGCAAGAGTTAGGCAATCGCTGATGAAACTGTGATGTCAGTAGACTGTGTGTCTCATAGTGTGAGACAGCGGTAGTCGAGTTGGGTGGATCTATTCTGCTTACTTTCATTCTTTCATTCATTCATTTAGATTCCAATCCAATCCAATCCACTTTATTTATATAGCACATTTTACAACCGAGGTTTACAAAGTGCTGCACAAAAAATCATAAGCAAGAATACACTAGGAAAAAACGCTAAAAACACAGAAGAACTGCAAAATCACACAAAATTCAAACAACAGTCAAAACAAACAAAACATAGACCACAGAAACTCTCAAGCGGAATTAAAAGCCAAGGTATAAAGATGGGACTTAAGACGAGCTTTAAAAGACTATGGTGGGGGCAAGTCTAACATGGGGAGCGCATTAGTCTGGGGGCTATGGCAGCGAAGGCTCTGTCACCTCTGGTTTTTAATTTGGTCATCTGTGTGACCTTGAGTTTCAGCTGGCCCTCAGACCGCAATGACCTTGGGGGGTTATACACCTATGAGTTCACAGAGGTACTGAGGTGCCAAACCATTCATTGATTTGAAAGCAAATAATAAAATCTTAAAATCTAATCTGAAGCGAACAGAGAGCCAATGAAGTGTGGCCAGAATTGGTGTAATGTGGTCATGCCTGTGGGTGCCTGTTAAGAGACGTTACTGTTCACAGAAATCTTGTCTGGCATGAGTTTTAAAATTGTTGTATTATAAGACATATTACATGACTGTGTATTTCAAATACATATTATACTTTATTATACTATAAATGGAATAGTCCCAGAAAGAGTGCATGGGAGCCCTAAGGTTGAAAAAGATACATTATTGAGGCCGGGGCCGGCCTATAGCGGTCCTGGTCCTAGGCTCCTTATGTAGCCCGACGTGCATCGTGGGTTAGAGTCCCGTTCCCAACAAACTTTGCTGTATGCTATGTCACTCCCCGAGGGAGGAGAGAATATATTCCATTGTATGGTGCAGAAAATAGCTGATCTACAAGCTCATAATGCGCCACATCCATGATGATGAAGCATGAATCTGGCTTTTAAAGTAGGAGGAAGGGAGAGAGAGGGAGACAGAGACAGACAGAGAGAGAGAGAGAGAGAGAGAGAGAGAGAGAGAGAGAGAGAGAGAGAGAGAGAGAGAGAGAGAGCGAGCAGGTTGCAGCATGTTTATCTGCACCCACTCCATTCAGCATTTAACCCCTACGCCGGAGCAACAAGCCACCGCATGTTCTCTCCACAACGGTACAGTATGTGCAGGGGTGTCGCACCAAACTCTGGGCCCTGGGTACAAGGATTCACTGCGGGCCCCCCGTGAATGTTCTTCATTTAGACTGGTAACACATTATTTTGCACTTTTAACAATTGAAAAATAGCAGATCTACAAGCTCACAGCGTGCCACCGAGCGCCGCGCTGCGAGCTTGTAGATCTGCTATTTTTGAAAAAATCTTTAAAAAAAATCTTTGAAAATGTATGTTTTTTTTTTTATTTCTGTCAGTGGTCCTCAAACCTTTTCATGTGAAGGACCCCCAAAATGATATGTATTTGGCCACGGACCCCCATCTCAAAATATTTAGTTCCAGGGACCCCCAGAAGCAAAATTTTAGTTATAAATGTTCGCTTAAAAAAATACATATATTCAAAGATTTGCACACATTTTCACCACTTTTCAAAAATAGCAGATCTACAAGCTCGCAGCGTGGCACTCTGTGCCGCTTGTAGATCTGCTATTTTTCAATAGCTAAAGTATAAAATAATTAAGGCCCCCTCCACCTTGGGCCCTAGTAACTCAGTCCCCCCCGCTTGTGACGCCCCTGACAGTGTGGTACATCACCTCACCTTCCTCCCAGCACTGACAAAGCACTGCGTCACTGTTTCCAAAACGCATACATACACTCCTCCTTCCACTGTTGCATCACACATTTACAAACAAACGAAAATGAATGTCATGTGTGTGTATTGACAGATTGATGATGAATACGATATCCAGTCATATTTTGAAAGGATATAGGCCTACTTGTTCCTTTTAATGGATGACTATACTGTAAAGAGCGCCACAAAGAATATGTTCGATTACTACTATTCTCTGTGAAGTCTTATTGTCACCCTCCCTTCCAAACTTAGCAGAAGTGCATAAAAAGGGGCAATAAATGGCTCTGCAAATACAGAGAGCAAAATATGAGAGATACAGTAAATATGTAAGTCAAATTGACTAAAACTCCTCCAAGTCAGCAAAGTCTAGACCAAAACATGTATTATGATGATTATAAAATGTCCTAAATTAACTTTATGTCTGCTGGTTCAAGACGCTGATCTTGAGGCTAAAACTGGAGGCGAGGAGTACGTGTTTGTAGTCTCTCCAGCTAAGAAGATAAGTGTCTCAAATTAGATCAGTTTATTTGTCTGACTGGGCCTTAAACAAGACCACATGGCCTGTCTGAGCCCAGCCCTCCACCGAGCGGCTGACTGAGAACGAAAGAAAGATAGACAACTTCCTCTTTCCATCCGCCAGCCTCACACTCTTCTCTGTCACTCTCTTTTCTTTCCGTACATCACAGCCCAGTGATATCACGGAGCATGGGAAGTGACATCACTTCCTGTTTGGTTTTTTCAGCGACACGCTGTCAGCATGCCACAGCCGCAGCGACTTGATTACAGCTGGAAGCAGGCAGAGGCGTCAACTGGGTATGGCCAAGGTACGGCAGCTGCCATACCTTGGCTACAGGGGGAAAAAAATAAAATGTACTTCTTAAAATAAATGCATCATGCCTGTTGCTAAGGTATGGCAACATGACTGGTGTCTTGCACGCGCACCTGCAAGACACCAGTCATGTTGCCATACCTTAGCTTTTGCTGAACTGACGCCACTGTAAGCAGGGTTGGAAACAATGCAAACGAATGGGGGTCAAAGGTCAGACGCGGGTGCCTCTCAGCTCTTTTTACAAGGAGTTAGGGTTTGTAATTATTTGAGCATTCTCCCTCGCTATTGACTGTGACTCACCTGAGCCAGGTAAAAGAGAGCAATACTGTATGTGGGTTTATGATGTTGCTGGCTACCAAAACAGCTGCCCCAGCATGCACTGCGGCTGGGTAAAACTCACTGTGGGTTTGCATGGTAAATACCCCAATGTTGCAGACTTGGATGGCAAGCACAGCCGCACAGTAAAAAAGTCCACCCAAAACGGACCCTTGGTCCATTTGTACTCTCTTGGAGTTGAATTAACTCGGAGGACTTTATTGTGCAGAGAGAGAGAGACAGAGAGAGAGGCCCTGCACCAACTCCAATGTCAAAAACAGCAGCAGTCAGAAAATTTCAGCTGCTTTTCCTCATCCTGTGCTTGCTCGTTGAGTCTCCCGGTGACAGACAGGCAGACTCTGTGACACCCAGCCCTGGTAATAGAAGGCAATTATAAGCCCTGGCGAGAGCAGTGGCGATGGGGGGAAACTTTTATACAGACGGCCCCCTCCTGGGGTGCTGACACGCAGACACAGTGAAATTAATTGCTACAAAACATCAGACGAGCTCGGTCGCTCGCTCGCACGCGCGCACACAGCCAAACTCCCGGAAAAGGCGCCGAATGAAGCAATATATACGCGTCGTGCGATGTTGCATCCGCGCGCGCATTGGAGGAAGAGGAGGAGGCAAAGATGAAGAAAGAATAGAAAACGCCGTAAAAGAAAGGCTGGGGGAGAAAAGTGGATCTTTTCCAACAAATCATGTTTTCATCTAAATAAAGAAGACAAAGACAATAGACCTGGGTACCTTGGAGACAAGGATGATTTCTCCATGGCAACCAGTGTGTGGTGTGTGACAGTGCCGCAGTGCGAGGGTTTGAACTGCTAACGCTGTCTGGGAATGCAGAGATAGATGGAGAGAGAGAGAGAGAGAGAGAGAGAGAGAGAGAGAGAGAGAGAGAGAGAGAGAGAGAGAGAGAGTTGACTGAGCACAGGAGACCATGTGAGACTGAGAGACAGTAAGAGCCATTGGAGGGCTGTCTGTGTGCTCATAATGAGAACACACTCTGTCACAATCCCATGGCGAGAAAAATGGAAGTTCACGACTTTCCAGCTCACATTATTTCTACTCTCTTTGACTCTTTCGAGTCAATACCGAGAGAAATCTTGTTGCTAACGAATTATGACACTAAGACTGTTTGTGTTTCCAACTGTGCGTGTATCCCAATATTCTCATAAGTAAACATTGCTCCGGTGTTGCTATGGAATTGTTCCCCTGTTTGGCTGTTCGAAAAGGCAGCGGCAACCGTGTGGTCTTTGCAAAAGATTTGTTTTAATTGTGTGGAGCTCTGTGTGTGCGTGTGCGTGTGCGTGTGCGCGCGCGCGCGTGTGTGTGCGCGTGTGTGCGTGTGTGTGTGTGTGTGTGTGTGTGTGTGTGTGTGTGTGTGTGTGTGTGTGTGTGTGTGTGTGTGTGTGTGTCTGTGAGTGTGTGTGTGTGTGCGTGTAGTGCGTGTGTGCATACATGTAAGGACATGAGGTGCTGTGTGTGAATTTGAGGGTACAAGTGGGTGTGTGTTTGTGCTCAATGTGCCATGTGCACGGTCTGTTTGGATAGCTAGACAAACACAAACAGTGTGTGTGTGTGTGTGTGTGTGTGTGTGTGTGTGTGTGTGTGTGTGTGTGTGTGTGTGTGTGTGTGATTAGTGACTCTTTACCGTGGTGGGTGCAACAGGTATACAGTACATAGTGAGGTGTTGTTTCCAGACCAGGTAAAGCAGCTGTTGTACTCATCTCCTGTGTGCAGTAATCGGCCTGGCTATGATTAAGAATAATATTGACCATAATATTGACGCCAGCTGATAGCAGACGGGACAATAAGGAAGGTCGGAAGGAAGGAAACCAGGAGGGGTGAGAAGGAAACAAACACCACGCAAACAAACGGCAACAAAAGAAGGAAGAGAGAGACCAGGGACGTGCAGAGAATGTTAGAGGCAGGGGCTGACATTTCTAAAAGGGCCTTTGGGTGAAAATATTGAAAATAGCCGATCTCCTAGGTCGGAGATTTTTCGGCTATTTTCGGTGCTTGATACCACACTGAACTAACGATTATCAAGTCAATACTGGAGATGTGGCGTAACGGCATGGATTTCTACGCAGAGAGGGCAATTATTTCAACATAAGATGCTGCATTCAAGTTCAGGAGAGTTTGTACAAGGCAATTCTCTTGAATGCTGCATTCAGGTATGGCATGGAAAGAAGGCATTTTGCATTTCTTTCACCAGAGTAAAAACTGCATTCATGGTCTGGAGAGGGCACTTTTTACAGACAGATACAAGGGCAGGGGCTCAAGCCCCCTTTGATGTATACGTGTGCACGTGCCTGAGAGAGAAACTATTGGGCTGTTGTGATTATTGTGAACGTCGCTGCGGCGCGACAAATTCCCAACCCATTTTCTCTTTGCCATCATTACTGAACAACCATCAGCGCAAAGCCTCCACTGTGTGTCTTTAGTTTGGTTTGCACGGTGCTTTCTTCATTTCAGTGCCTGCTGTGAGCACGCGCTGAGGCTCCGCCGAACTCTCACCCTCTTTTAATGTAAGCACTGCTCACCAGTCACGTTCCTCCCATTAAGGTAAATGACTGCATTATGTATGTATTATTTATCCAGGTTATACCATTAACTGAAAAACCCAGCTGTCCTCAAAATGCTCAACGCCAAGAGTGAGAATAAGGGGGGAGGAGAAAGAGAGGGAGGGAGAGTGGAGAGATGGAGAGAGATGGAGAGAGACTAGAGAGGGAGAGAGACTATAGAGCGCTAGAAAGAGTGATAGGGAGAGAGGGGAGATAGGGCCGATTCATACTCCACTTTTAGAGCCGAATTTATTTCGGTTCGGTTCGGGGAGTCACAAAATCTTGGCAGCACCAAACAGCCGAATGAATGCCCTGAACCTCTGAATGACGACATGTTGTAGTTTGGACAGAGCCGAACCGAAATACACTCGGCTCTAAAAGTGGAGCATGAATCGGCCCACAGAGAGGGGGAGAGAGAAAGAGTGACATATAGACAGAGAGAGTGGGGGACAGAGGAGAGACGGAGGGAAGTTGAGAGGGAGAGAGTCGAGAAAAAGAGAGGGGGATGAGAGGGAGTAATATAGAGCCGCGTGGGGGATAGAGGGGAGAGAGAGAGGGAGGGAAGTATAGGGATAGAGTAGACGAGGCCTATGACCCTGTAAACCTGAAGTGGTTCACGTAAATTGTTAAGCACTAGCGGCGTCTAAAGTAAACACGGTGATGTGATTGACAGCGTCGAGTGAACGACGTGGAAGAAAAATAATTCATACTTCAGTGGCCTCCGTTACAGCCGTCTCCGATGCAAATGCTATGCTAATTGCTGTGGTTGAAGAGAAACTGTATATTGTCACCGTCCGGCAGAAAACTCGTATCTCTAAGTTTGAAATGTGTAGGTTGTTTTCGTAGAGTAAAGCCCTGCGTCATCACACAAGACCGTCACACAAAAATAGCTGATCTACAAGCACACAACGTGCTTGTAGATTGGCTATTCTCTCTATTTTAAATAGTTTTTAAAATAATAACAAAAAAGGGAAGGTTTTGGACATACAAGGTTCCCACCCGACGGCGACGATATCTACCGGCGGTACGTGGCGCCGTGGCGGCGCTCTGATCCGCACGCTCCTTCGCTGAATCCTCCGTGAGGCGGCTTAACTCACATCCACCAGGTGACCCAAAGTGACAACTGGCCCTCGGGGCACGGCCGGCCACTGAAAAACCCACTGTCCCATAAAGGAACCACTTCTGACAGTTATATCGTTACTTATTCATTCTTCCATTCTTTGCTTGTTTTTAGTTTTTTTTTCCCCAGGGTGTTTATTTTTTATTTTTCTTGGTGCTGTGCGCTTCATGTTGTTTTGCAGCCGTGTGTAGTGTATTCCTCAGCAACCATCATGACTGTAGACGACCAGAGGCGTCAATTGGGTATGGCAGCTGCCATACCTTGGCTAAAATAAATTCATCATGCCTGCTGCCGCACCAGTCATGTTGCCATACCTCAGCTTTTGCTGAACTGACGCCACTGTTGACGACGTGCAGCCATGCGTTCGGAACCGAATGATTATTGTATGATCCTGACCGTGCGGCGACAGGGCTTTTTGAACATGTCTCCTCTGGCCTGTAGGTGATCCCAAATCCACTGCTTCCTACTGGGTGGTGGTGGTGGGGGGGTCTTTACCTGAATCAACCCATTAGTAAGGGAAAGTTAGCCGAGTATTAAATCAATCTGGGAACTAAATCTAAATCAATATCTTTCTTCACAAATGTGTTCATAAAGGTGTCTACTATCACCTCTGAACTTTCTCAATCACAACTCCCTTCGGAAACTTTGTGAGAGCCAATCAAAGTTGGGGGTATCCCGAGGGCCTGGGATTAAAGGGGGGAAAATAATAAATGGCCAATATGAGCGTATGAGGTGTGTAAATAGGGTATTTTGGGTCTGCTGAATCCATTCCGGCCATTAGTTATCAGTAAAAATGACTCCTTGGCCATAAAATAGGCCACGAGACATATAATATTGGCAATAAAAAAAAATGGTTGGAGTAGGGTTTGAATTCATGAAAGCTATTCAAGATCAGGCGGGTAAGCGCACATCATGACACACATGATAACATGATACAATTTGACAAGGAACACTCAAAAAGGTTTAAAACATAGGGACTAACAGGACACAGGTGAACTCGAATGACATGATTGGCTAAGCCTTAGCCAATTAGGCCTATTTTATGGCCAAGGAGTCATTTAAACTGAAAATGAATGGTTGGAATGTATTCAGCAGCCCAAAAATACCCTAATTACACACCCAATATGCTCATATTGGCCATTTTTTCATTTTATCCCCTTTAATCCGAGGCCCAGGTATCCCGATACCCCCAACTTTGATTGGCTCCCACAAAGTCCCCCAAGGGAGTTGTGATTGAGAAAGTTCAGAGGTGATAGTTGACACCTTTATGAACACATTTGTGAAGAAAGATATTGATTTAGATTTAGTTCCCAGATTGGTTTAACTTTCGGCTAACTTTACCTTACTACATCATAATGCTGCCTTGAGGCTTCACTTGTCAGCAACCGAGCAGTAAACTTTATTTTTGACTCTCTCTCTCTCTCTGTGTGTCTTTCCATCCACCACTACTTCTCCCTCCATCTTCTTACTGCAGATTGTACGGTGCAAAACAAATAAGTCTCACCTGAGCAGGTACGCCTCCACGGCTGTCATTTCAAGTTATTGAGAACAGCTCTTATGGCCACTAGACCAAGGGATACCGTTTGTCTTCTAATTATAAATCTCTAGCAGAAACACTTGTATATATATCTGTATATATGCCATGCCTTTTTGTATAATATTGACTTTCATAAACCATGGCAGTACTGTAGGTCATTCTTTGCAGTAAAGGTGGATCGACACACGGGCGAGTTTACAAAAGACTCTCAACAGCTCAGATGTTGTGTTTGTAACGCTCAACTCAAAGAGGAAAAAGAAAGATTTTTTTTAAATAAAAATAAAACAACATGCCATCATCTCCTCCTCTCCGTTCTCCCAGTTTGCTCCGAGGGCTAAACGCTGAACAAGAGTGATGGCATGACTGACTGACACAAAAATAAACCCACGCTACATAAAACCTCTCCTCCACACAAACACATGTGGACTGGCTGGCTGCAGGCCATGTGGCTGTGGACACAAATCAAAGCAAAAAAAAAAAATCCCTTTGCGAAAAAAGAAGAAGAAGAAAAAAAAAGAAAAAAGAATCTGAAGACCGTAGAATAAAAACAGGTCTGGGAGTCTGGAAGTTTTCTGTCTGCTCCGAGTACACACATGAGTCACACCCAGACCAGTTCACTAAAAACAACAAACCAGTTGCTGCTTAGTCTGCCTTGTGAAGCCACATCTCTCTCTCTCCCTCTCTCTCTCTCTCTATGTCGCTCTCTCAGTGTGTCTCTCTCTCTCTCTTCCCCCGCCCTCCCTTGCTTCCTCCCTCTATGAGGTCGCCGGTGGCGTGAATTGAAGAGGGTTTTAGTCAGCTCGACCTATCGGCCAATGAGGAGCTTTGTCCCTGAGCAGTAAGGCGTGACAGACAGACAGACGGCTTTGACGCGGTCTGCTGGGCGGACTCAAACTGATGAAGAACCTGACCCACCCGAGCACTGTGGCTCGTCCACTCACCTCTCTCTCTCCCTCAGTTGATTGATGGACAATGAGGCCGGCGAAATGTTAAACACGGAACACGCTGGGTTACTAAGACAAAGTGGAAAGAGAAAAAAGCTGAGAGGAACAGTGGACACGGTAGAACCTCGGGCTGTTTTGCACTAAGTACAGCTCAACATCAATACTGGCACAGCGATTCATCTCTTAGCTACAGTAGTTCTCAAACATTTTCATGTCAAGGACCCCCAAATATATATATATATATATATATATATACTGTATATTTAGAGATAAGCGACCGTCAGGTCGCATATAGAAATAGTAGTCTAAGAAAAACATAGGTAGAACCAATAACCTATTCAGTAACAAACTTTATAAAGATGAAATAAAAAACCAAAAAATAAGCTATCTAAATTACTGTACATGTATGGTCATGGTGGAGTCTGAAGAGGTGAGTCTTCAGACCACGGCGGAAGCTAGGGAGTGAGTTTGCAGTTCTAAGTGCAAGCGGGAGTTTATTCCACAGTTTGGGGGCCAGGAGGGCGAAGAATGTAGGTCTAGGACGAGTGGATCGTTGTCCTGGGGCTTTTTAGCGAGCGAAGGTTCTGTCATGACATGCCCCAAACAGGAATTCCAGGTAGAAAGTGGTCGATGCAACATGGTTATAAATAAATAAAGTCTTGTTATCTCATGGGCATCAAGATCTTTGATCTGAATATAATTTGCCAAAATGCTGTTTACGTGGGATTTTCAAATGTGCCATTGTAATAAACAATAACGTCAAAACAATAAAAGATTACAAAAAAGAACAAAGACAGAGCGGGCTGACATCAGCTCTGCCCATATGGCCGCCTGTTACCTGGCAGGCTCCTGCCATCCCCTGTGGTAGGGAACAAGCGGGGCAAACAGTGAAGCAGTGTTTGTGACAACCTGTAAATATGAGCTGTTTCTGCATGGCATCACAGAGGCCACTCGGTCAGGGGTTCCCCCGTCCCTCATCGCACTGCCGGTGACTCACCAGCCAACTGAAAGGTCGCAGGTCAGATCCTTTGTCACACACATCAAGCACACAGGCTGGGGGCTCTGTGACTCACCCATCTCCCAGGACACAGCTTAGGATGGAATGGGCTTGTGTCTCATGCCTCTCTTAACGCTTTACAATTTGTGACTTGTTGTTAATGAATAAAACGCTATTCTAACCAAGTATGTTAATATAACTAGAAAGATGCAATTGGAAATTGCAAGTGTGTTTGCCTATTTATTGTCTGGAAAGCCAGATTGTCATGGGAAGCTTGACCAATCCTCAAGCTTGCACCACGACCCCATTGAACTCAATTGACTTACTGATTCAAGGTAAAACCCCATTCACAAATAAAGTTTATCTAGAATAAATAAGGTTTTCCCAGGACTACAGTGTGTTGCCCTGTGGGGCAACCACACTAATAATGCTGGGCATATGGCTGCCCACCACCGAGCCTGGGTCCATGCCTGACATTTCTTACTGTGAAGGGGGAGTTTTATGTTGTCACTGTCGCAAAAATGGTTTGCTCAGGGTGGGACGTTGTTGGTTGGGAAACCTTGGTATGTCCAAAACCGTTTGTTTTGTATTTATCATTTTAAAGATGATTTAAAATCGTAAAAATAGCCGATCTACAAGCACACAACGCCTCGCACCGCGAGGCGTTGTGTGCTTGTAGATCTGCTATTTTCACTAGTTTTGTGCGACAGTCTTGTATGGTGAAGCAGGGCTTTACTTTACAAAAGAAACATACAAATTTGGAACTTGGATAAAAGGTTTCTGCCCGACAGTGACGATATGTAAAGTGTCTTGAGACAACGTGTAGTGATTTGGCACTTCAATGAACGAACAAATGAATTTAATCGACCTTGTACATTTCCAGTGGATAGATGGTGGTCTTCCTACTCGTCTTCCAATGATACATTTAGATCCTGGAGTCAGGTCAATAAAGTTATTTGAAACAAACGGCGCACCCGATTGGACTCTAGATACAATGCCATTTTTTATTGTAGTTTGGTTGTGGTAGTTATTGTAGTGTCAGGAGAGGGAGACAACGGACATAAGACTTACAAATTGTAGTTGTGGAGGTATGGCCCTGGCTCCATGTGATAGAAACATACACCCTACACTGGCCCGTTGCCTATAGGGGATAAAATACCACAGGGATGCAGTAGTGCAAGAAGTACTCCTATAAGGATTAAGTATCAAGAAATGGATATCCTACCGGTACTCAAGAAAAGTGAGAGTACCTTCAAATTGTACTTATAAGTGCAGTACTTGAGTATTTAGTTACTTTACACCACTGCAGATGCGCCTGCAGACAGTGTCATACAGTAAATACAAGCAGATTGCTATTCAGCCCGGGCTGCATGATTATGTGTCATTAGGGATCAAGGCTTTTCTAGGTCAGGTTCCACGGCAGAAAGAAAACTTCTGATCTTATCGGCGGCAGAATTATGCCACGCTACAGTAACACAAAGCCAGCATTCCCCAGCAGCATTCCTAGACTTCTCTGAACAGAGCACAAGAATGCCTGGCCACTTAAAGGCATGACAGAGCTGGAACAGGTGATGCTCTCTAATGCCCGGAATTGTATTGTAGTGGCTTTGTGACAATACGAAACGTGAGCCAGCGCCACTAGGGCACGGCCTTATGACTCAATCATTTCAAACTTTGGCCTCTATTGCGATAAATAAACAAATGACAATCATATTTTTAACTGTAGTGCAAATAGCAGAAAGGAGATCTACAAGCTCACGACGGGTCGCTATATGTGATTGGCTGTGGATTGGCTATTTTCACCATTGTACAATGAAGTTTAATACAGTGGTTAATCAGACTTTCATGAGTTTTTTTAGGTTTTATGAGTTGATTTCGTTAAGCGTCCCGCGAAGCTTGGCCAATGAGCCTGTGGGACATACACGTACATACAAACAGACAAAGCGATTAACCTACAGAATGAGCAAGTTTTGGTATATTTTCGATCAATTGTCCAGTCTATCCAGCATGTGTGATGACTAGTGTGCATATAGTGTTCAAAATGTTAACAGACAGATACCCAGTCAACAGAGATAACTTCATCAGTAGTGGTTTTAATGATCACACTCGATCCATTTGTCTTTTTATAGTCGGTTGGTCCTGGGTCATTTAGATAAGATTAGATTGAGCTGCTAAAGTAGCAGTCGTGCAAAGTAACTACTTCAGTACATTTTGAGGTACTTTTACTTAAAGGGCCTACACCATGCTTTTAAAACTATATTTTTTGTATAAATATATGCTCAAAATTGAGTCTTAGACAGGTTTTAACCCTCAACAAACACTCTGACCATTCTTTTTGTTTGTTCTAGCTCTACTATAATGAGGCTCTCCAGCTGCAATACCAAAACGGCCTCTGTTTGCTCAGGGGTGCATCTAGTGGGGTTTTTCCAGAAAAAAAAGAAGTTTTTTGAAAAAGAAAAAGTTTTTTGAAAAAGAAAAAGTTTTTTGAAAAAAAAAAAAGTTTTTTGAAAAAAAAAAGTTTTTGAAAAAAAAAAGTTTTTTGAAAAAAGTTTTTTGAAAAAAGAAAGTTTTGCAAAAAAAAGTTTTTGAAAAAAAAACATTTTTGAAAAAAAAAATTTTTTACCCCGCAGTGCATTTTTTTTTGAAAAAAAAAAGTTTTGAAAAAAAAAAAAATTTTGATTTTTTTTTTTTTTTTTGACTGAAAAAAAAAACGGGAAACGAGAGTGACGTCACTCTCGTCAACTCTCAGAACAGCACTGTTCTGAGAACCCGTGGAAAGCTTTTCATCTCTGTCTGCCCAAAACCAGAGAAAGACACAACGGTCAGAAATAGGACTTTGTGAGGATAGAAGGTGCCAGTGGGACCCCAAAAAAAGGTTTTAAAATAGAAAAAGTGAAAATTCATGGTGTAGGTCCTTTAACATGACTATATCCATTATCTGATTAGGCCTACTACAATACAATTATTTGACAGATTTAGTTACAAGACGGTGGATTACTAGATTATCTTGACGCCAATACCATTCTACTTTTACTCAACTTTGAATACATGTGCCACTTTTTCTCAAGTAAAACATCAGAGTGCTTCTTCCACCACTGCGTAGCAGCAACAGTACAGTGACAATGAAACGCAGTAGACACCTTTAGGTGACATTGGTGACACCTGTACCCCGCCTCTTCACTGGTAGTGACACATTTCTACCACTCGCACGTCGGCTCATCTTCTCCCAGACACGTCTCACTCTCTGTGTGCACAAAAGCTCAGGCAGCACATTCCTGGTGACATCACCTTAACCACTTAAACCCCAGCATCCGTATTGTGGGGATTGGGGAAGGCTTTAGCTGAAAATAGCAGATCGATAAGCTCTCGTTGATCGGCACAACAACAGAAAACAGAAGTTTACAATAGTATAGAGCAGGGGTCTTCAACAGGGGGTCCGCAGAGTTACTACAGGGGGGGAGCCTAATCTTTGTGATATTATTTTAAATTAACAGCTTGAACCCTCGCATCCCTATTCCGAGGAGAACTTTAGACAAAAATAGCAGATCTACAAGCTCTCATCGCATCTGCTATTTTGGGCAAATAGGTTTGGTGTAGAGGTAAGAAAAAGCAGACCAAGTACATAGTGAAAGGTCAAGTTTACAAAATATCAACGACTTAAGTGGTTAAATGTCTGAAAATACACATTAACATGAATCCAACATAGACTGATGACAGTACTGTCAAACAAGACTATGAATCTATATATGAAATCTATGAAAATCATAGTCACTCCGCCTCCATCGCTCTGTCACTACGGCCTACGGAGCGTGGATCTGTCACTCTGACTGAAACCATCGGGCCCTCTCACTCTCACTCTCTCTCTCTTTTAATTGTCATCTCCCCCCAAAATCCCCTGGCTGCAACACGATCCACGACACGTCCAGGCCACATTTCATGTTACATTAACTTAAAACCTCCTCCTCCATTCCAAAGCCCCCCTCCTCCTCCTCAAAGATCCCCTATTCCTCCTCAATGCTCCTCCTCCTAACGGCAAGATAAAATAAAAAATAAAACCCTGTGATAGCTTTATTCTGCCGCTCACTCTAAAATAATCAGCTTCTCTCCGTCTCTCCTCCCTCTCTCTGTCATTATCCCGCCCAACCCTCTCTCTCTCTCTCTCTCTCTCTCTCTCTCTCTCTCTCTACCTTCCTCCTCTTCTGTTTTCCACGCCTCCCAAATTATGTAACATCGAGGCTTTGGTATACTGTCATCACCCGCCTTCTAATCTCCCTGCATATCGGTCTGGCCATCATCATCATCATGGCACGCCCCACCGGAGTACACCTGTATGCTAATAGAGGGGGGGGGGGGGGGGGGTGTTGCATCACGGGGGGCGTGGGGTGGAGGAGGGGGGGGGGGCATGGTGGGCGGCAGAGGAGCATCTGTCTCCATGACGGCCCGCCTGGCATTGGCTGCTGATAAATGCCAGCACTAGCCTGGTATTTGCACCAGCATGTGTGTGTGTGTGTGTGTGTGTGTGTGTGTGTGTGTGTGTGTGTGTGTGTGTGTGTGTGTGTGTGTGGGTGAGAGGATTCTCTCTCTCTCTCTCTCTCTCTCTCTCTCTCCCTCCCTCTCCCTTTCCCTCTCTCTTCCTCCAATCCATTTATACGTTCCATCTCCTCTCCTCCTTTCTTTCTTTCTGTCCTCCCTCTCTTTTTCTCTGGCAGATTGGGGCATAATTAAATATTAACTGACGCAGTGCACAGAGTGGTGTGTGTGTGTGTGTGTGTGTGTGTGTGTGTGTGTGTGTGTGTGTGTGTGTGTGTGTGTGTGTGTGTGTGTGTGCGCGTGCGTGCGTGCAAGTTAGCTTGTGCGTGTGCGTGTGCATATGCATGCGTGTGTAATGAGAGAGCCTGTCTTGCAGGCTGGATGGAGCCTCATCAGGGACGTGTAGAGGATGTTAGAGAGGCAGGGGCTGACATTTCTAAAAGCGCCTTTTGGTGAACCAAGCTCACAGCGCGTCACGCTGCGACGCGTTGTGAGCTTGGAGGTCTGCTATTTTCGTTGCGTTATACAACACTGAACTAAGCATGATCAAGTCAATACAAGAGATGTGGTGAAACTGCATGGATTTCTACACAGAGAGGGCAATTCTTTCAACATAAGATGCTGCATTCAAGTTCAGGAGAGTTTGGACAAGGCAATTCTCTTGAATGCTGCCTTCAGGTATGGCATGGAAAGAGGGCATTTTGCATTTCTTTCACCATAGTAAATGCACTTTTTTACTGACGGATAAAAGGGCGGGGGCTCAAGCCCCCTTTGATGTCTATGTGTGCCTGCTCACCAGACTGCTCTGGCTTGGCTATGTGGGCAGCAAAGGTGTGGAAACCGTGAAACGCACATCAACACAGAACACACTCGCGCACGTATGCGCGCGCACACACACACACACACACACACACACACACACACACACACACACACACACACACACACACACACACACACACACACACACACACACACACACACACACACACACACACACACACACACACACACACACACACCTTGTCCTCACAGCATCTGGCTTCCTCTCTCTTCATGTATCACCGTGAAGGCATGAGGCCCAAGCAGCTACCGTTGAACTGTTTATCATCTTTATTACTTTATTACTTTTCTGGGAGTTTTCCCTAACCTGATTTTATTACATTGTCATCAGATGATGAGTTCTCTCATCTATTCTCTGCGCTCTTCTTTCTTTCTTCCTTTTTTTATTTATTTATTTACCTATTTTTTCCCCCTCTTCCTTCACTGCAGTGTATTTATCGACCTCCGTAACTGATGCATGACAGCAGCAATGGATGGAGACAAGGCGTTGGCTCCCGCTCGACCGCGGCACCTCCTCGCGGCGCACGGCGCCGCTCAAGCTCGGCCGCGTTTTACAGCCAGACCGTCTCCCCAAACTAATCCAGGTGAATCCCCCTGCCGCGGACAGCCCCGCGTCTAACTGGGTTTGCGGATGATACAGTCTCAGGCTCAGCCAGCCTAATGGAGAGGGATAGTCTCAGACAGTGCCATGGTGCAAATACATTTGTCTGTATGGTTTCACAGCTAGCAGACAACGACTTGTATTTCACAACGTGCACCTTTTGTTACAATTTAGCAGACAATTTTATCCAGTGTGACTCAACCATTTAAGCCCTAATTTAGACTTCCAAGACGAATAGCAAAAAGCCAATCTACAAAAAGCCAATCTACAAGCACTCACTTTGCATTGCAAAGTGAGTTTGTTGATGGCTTTTCTTTTCTTTCTTTTTTTCTCTTTTTGACAATGTCCTTACTTTGTAATACCTTGTAATCTATGTTTAAGGCCCAATCAGCATTTGTATTCTCTAGGACAGTGGTTCTCAAAGTGGATTCCAGGGACCACAGCGACATTAATGTCGCTGTGAAAAATTGGGCCCCGACGGCCAGCCACGGTTAGGATTTTAGTTTAACTGCCTGAATGGCCAAGTAGGTGTTTGGTCTCCAAGAACAGGGCTTGAATCCTAGGTATTACGGTTGCAGTTACTGCACAGTCTCTCTGCCAGAGAGACATAAAACATACAGATTGCTGCTTTAATAGAAGAACTAATATAGACAACATATAAACTTTGACTTGCAGTGAGAACGTTTCAAATAGCATAGCCTACTTTCCAAATTCCATCCATCATAGGTCTATAACTCTTTCAAAATGCATGACTGATTGATGACTTCAAAGGTAATAAATACAATCAACCAACAAACTTGTTTCCTACAGAGGATCGCCCCGATGGTCAACACACTAATAATTCAGCCCCTCTTTGAGTCCACGTATGGTATCGTGAAGCCCCACAAGCCCTGGAAACTAAACTCCAAACAGCCCAAAATCAGACTCACCTCACCGCTACTCACCAGTTAAGAGTGGGGTGGCTCAGAGTAGATGACAGAGTACAGCAACTTGCAATGGGCCTGGTGTACAAGATACACTACACCACTAAGATACCCATGTACCTGGCAAAATATTTTATAAACGTTAAGGACGTCCACAATTACAACACCAGAGGCAGCGCCACAGATCACGTTCAACCCAGAGTCAAATCAAACAAAGGGTCAAACTCGTTCTTCTGCTATACCACCAAAATGTGGAACGCCTTACCAAAGATACTTCAATGGTTTCCTGTGTAATTAAGCAAAGTGCTTTTCTAGGATCTCCTTTTAGTTGACCTTGTACCAGTGAACTGTACCGTCATGAAACTGTACATTTTCAAAGTCTGATGGGACGATAAGTTATATTATCGTTTGTCGTGATAAAAAACACTCACGATAATCGTATCTTGGAGATTTAATTTAACGTGAAATCGTCCTCCGTCATGCACTGGGATCAATTCACCTTTTATTTGCCGAGCTGCATAATCCGTTACCATTTAAACCCTCTATTGGTACTTATATACATACTTACTTAATAGTCTTTTTTTCACTCTCTACCAAATCTCTTTGCCAAAAAATAGCAGATCTAAAAGTTCACAACACGATTGTTCTGCCCCAGGATAATGGATGTTGGGGATATTTTGATTATCACGATGATATCGTAAATCGCGATTTCTTTGGTCACAATAATCGTGATATGACATTTTCATATCGTCCCATCCCTGGCTAAACAGTACATGATATAATACAACTAGGCATAGTGTAAAAAAATAAAAATAAAAGAAGAAGAAATACAAAAGCTGGTGAAATCTCGCTACTACTACGTGTCATCATTTCGACAACGGAGCGTCGGGAGGGTTAGCAACTCACCCCACAAAGGTTAGGGTTAGGGTAAGGGCTAGGTTTGCGTGTCGAAAAGATGACACGTAGTAACAGCGAAACGCTCCCACAAAAGCTAAGGTAAAACTACTAGTAATAGGCTAATGACTGTAAAGAAAGCTACTGTATGTGTAGAAAACTAAAGTAACATGTTTGCAAAACACCATCGGTCTACAATTGTCACTGGTGTAGAGAATGACCATAGTATGTACAGTATGTATATTTATATATATATATTATATATGTAATAGCATAGGTACTAGGCTATTACAATTTAGAATGAATTGCACCTTCCCTGGGTTACTGATGAAAATGAATTCCCTCACTCTCTCTTTCTCAGGGCCTGTTTGGGCTTTATTATGGAGTCTCTGCAATGCTCCAGAGTCAGACCATCCATAATAAATGACAGACTTCATCACTCTAATGGGGGTAAATGGGGTTGAAAGGGAACGCCTGGGAGGGAATCCAAACCTGAAAACCTATGCAGGGCTGCGCCAGCTGTTGATCTAAACATTTTGCTGTATAGCATATGTTTGCAAGCGCTGTTGTCTAGGCTGCACGTGTGTAGCCTGAGTGCATGCATGATGCGTGTCCACTGGTTCTCAAACTTTTTCATGTCAAGGACCCCCAAATTGACACTTATTAGCCTGTGGACCCCCATTAGAAAAGAGAAGATTTTACGGCTCTAGCAGTGATTCTCAAGCATTTTAATTTCAAGGACCCCCAGTTTGACATGCATTAGGCTACGGACCCCCATTTAATGGTATTTCTATCTCTGAGACCCCAATTTATAATGTAAAATCAACGTTAATTCAAAAGGTCCATTTGTACACTTTAGTTAGTTACAGACCCATAATGTTACATTTGGTTCTCAACTACCATTTAGCTGGGGACCCCCTGGGACTCCCTCAAGGACCCCTGGGGGACCCGGACCCCACTTTGAGAACCAATGGTCTATAGGGCAGGGGAGGGACTTCAACCTTTTCAGGCCAAGGACCCCTTAGTTGAGAGAGAGATGAAGCAGGGACCCCCACAACCTTTTCATAGATTCCGTAGGCCTATAGTTTCATTGTTTGACAGCACAATTGTGATTAATTAATAAACTTGACCTTTCACTCTGTACTTTAATAGTCTACTCTTTTTCCCCTCTACACCAAACCTCTTTGCCGAAAATAGCCGATCTACAAGCCTTGCAGCGTGAGGCGTTGTGTGCTTGTATCTGCTATTTTTGGCTAAAGTTCTCAGAATATGGAAACTATAGGGTTCAAGTGGTTAATATGAAAAAGGAGAAAAAAAAAACTTTCTATCACTCAAAGATTTGGAGTACCCCCTGTAGTAACTTTGAGGACCCCCTAGGGGTCCAGGACCCCCTGTTTAAGACCCATGGTCTAAGGTTAGAGGGGCGCGTTCGGAAATGCGCACTCAACGCACTGGTGTGCCATGTTGTCGTTCGTTTATTCGGTGCACTTGGTGCGTTGTCGTTCGGAAATCCAGTGCGCGGCGCACTGGTGTGCTGAGTGCACGCACTCACCAACCCTACTCAGAAGATGGGGTTAGGCGGTGTGGTGCGGTGGTTCGGTGTTCTGATTGGTTGGTTTTCATAGCCATGTCTCGAACGCTTCTCAGCTGTGAATAATGGAGGAAATTACCGCAAAATGCAGCATTTGCAGCTTAATTGGTCGTTTGGCCTTGATAGTTTTACACACATTAACGTGTAAACTAACAGCAGGTATGCCAATGCTATGAATTACATCTCCTTTCAATGTCAATGTTAGCATACTTAGCAACTGCTGATTTTCAAAAGTTTGCCTTCAGAGTTCAGAGTGAAAAAGCACACAGCTCCCTGTTAAAACTGGTCGTTCGTAAATAAGCCACACTGAACGCACTCTCCAACGTCACGCCCACTGCACTCACTACACCGAGCACACACTCGGTGCGGGTTTCCGAACGCACCCATGTGTAGCCTGCAGTGCATGCATGCATGATGTTTGAAGTCTCTCCCATTCTTTTTTTTTGTCCTTCTTCTTTTGGTGCCCTCCCTGACACCAATCAACCATGGATAATAATCATCTTTGATCACAATAATGGCATCTGTCACATCACCTGTGGATGGAGTGGAATATGCGAGGACATGCAATTCAACACATTTTTATATGGACACTCCCGGCATGCGATCAAATCACTTAAATCAATTTGTATTTGATTAACTTGCGCTAAGCTGCCCTCTCCTGCACGCCCCGCGTCGGTCCCCCTGTATACTGTAACCAGCACGTAGAATGTTTACCAATGAGCCCTGCTCGCATAGCTCGCATATATAGATCCAGTCAGCAGCGAGGGAAACACATTGATTTACCGTCAGCGAGGAGTGCCGGCGCGGCTACCGAATCCGGAACAGCCGGGGGAACATCCATCGGTACCCCGCAGGCGTCCTGGCAGCGTTGTTAATACGGCCCATTAGGCCGCTGAGTGGCAGAGAGATTCCCCGAATATTGAGCCGGGGACACCCCTCAATTAGACGGATCGCCCCGCACACAGCGTCAGCATCCAGGCCAATCCGTTCTCATTAATCAATGACAGAATGCTCGAGCATTCTCCTAAAGAGCCAAAGTTAATTTAGGAGTTTGCTGGTGCTGTGGTAGCCCTGTGTGTCTCAAACTTTTACATTTCGAGGTTTCCCTTAACTCTGACAGTATACACATGGAACCAAATGGACCCAAATGGACCCAGATGGGTCCATTTGGTTCCATTTGTAGGCTATACTGTTAGAGTTACAGACTTGTAGCCTACTAGTCAATTTAGACCCCCGTAAAGGAACCCACAAAGTCCTTGCTGGAATCCACTTTGAGAACCACTGTGGTAGCCACCAGTTTCCAGACTTTTTGCACTGTAATAGTAGGCTACAAAAAAAAAAAAAATCCCCAAAGCACTTATATATTTAACTGTTATTTTAACATAAATATCACATTAACAATCAATATATATTTAGGCATAGTTTACAGGCTATTAGCCTAAGTGATTAGGAACACATTACAATAGGGCCTATGAAAAATAAAATAATAATTATGTATGCCATGAGGCTACTTGTTGACAGAAGCACTATGGCAGGTTTGTTGTGAATGTGTAATGCACTTACAAAACTATAGCCTACATTTAATATCCTGCCGAATCCAATTGGTGTCGCTTGCCGAAAATAACTGATCTTCAAGCTTTTCTTTTCGGCAAGCGCCACCATTGGCCTGTCACTCAAGAAGCTATACACTATCTGCATAATTACCTCAGTTATATTGCGAATTTGGACACACATCAAAAACATAAAAATAATGCTGAATTTGCGAAGAAAATAACATCGGTTTTGTCTTGCATACATTTTTTAGTGAACAATCGTTTTATATTTTAGTAAAAGACAGCCGAATCTATAGCCTATCTTCTTATCCCAACGATCGTCTGGTCTACTAGCCAAGGCTTAGCCTACTAGGCTACAGCATGCAGGCTTCGCTGTGTTTTTTCTTTTTCTTATAGCAGCACAGTGTTTTAAGTTCAGCTGTAGCCCGTGAGACTGCGCTTCAAAACAGAGAGCGCAGAATATACTGCTGCTGACATTACTTATTGTGAGAGAGAGAGACGCTGGACATGATTTGCGCTCCAGTCTCTCATTCACTGCCAAGCAGCGATCAGCGCTACCTCAGGAAGTCCCAAATAAGGGCAACGGGAAATGGAAACCCACCGGAATAGGTCCTTATGTAGTCACGACCTTATAAGGCACGGCGGAGCCAGGTTTTCCGGCAAGCGCGCAAGCCTGCTGCACAGATGGGAAATCCGATTCGGGTCTACGAGGCAACGGGGAGAATGCACGAAACGCGCCGCTATCGCGCGGAATACTTCTACTTTGACCACAACACGGGCTCGGGACAGAGGAAGTGCAGTATGTGTCCGCGATTTACAGCGAGAGCTTAATATAAAGTCTCTGCTCTCTGCTTTCCCCCGGGCCAGCGTCATGTGTCCTCCACTGCAGTGCCTAAATATGGGCTTCCTCCGATCCAAATATGGACATCTACGTCACTTCAGGAGTGTATAAAAGGACGGGGAAACCTCTGAGCAGCGAGAGAGCCCTCACAGCCCACAGCACAAGAGCAGTAGTTAGAGCAGAGACAGATAGACAAACGCACAGCGATATCTGCCCCGACACTGCACACAACAAAACTAAAAAGTGAACTAAAAAACAACAACAACACTCCACCCAAGAACACCTCAATACTGGATGTATGATTTAATACATCTTGAGCAAATCAAGATTAATTCATTCATTGACCGATCTCGATTCATTTTTAGGGAATGAGTAAAAAAGGACACTTCTGATTTCTGACAACAGAAAAACAAAAGAAGACAATTGGACCTTTACTCATCTCCGAAAGATTGAAAACAAAACAAGAGAAGACAACTGTGGACAAGGAGAGAAAAACGAAGAGAAGCATCTGACAGCCGCTCACAGAGAGCTGGACTAAAGTGATTCCTCCCACCTGCGTGGAGGCACCAACCAGCCCGTGTGCGTAGCTGTCCAGCTTTCCCTGCACTGCCGTCCCGACGCCAAGCGCAGCCCCGACTCCAAGTCCCTCAGCTCCTGAGGATGGCTGCGACCAAGACCGAAATGATCCTCCCAGCCCTGCAGATCTCGGACCCCCTGAGCTTCCCCCACTCCCCCATGGATAACTACCCCAAACTGGAGGAGATGATGATGCTCAGCACGGCGGGCACCCCCTTCCTCACCGCCTCTGCGCCCGAGGGCGCAGGGTTTGGCTCGGGAGAGCCGGGAGAGCAGTTCGCTGACCACCTTACAGGAGGTAAGAGCTGCTTTGCCTTTGGTTCTTTTACAACATGGCACATGATGGATTAAGAGTATATAGGACAGAAATCAACACAGAAACCTTTGGAGTGGGAATGGAGTTTGTGTGGCATAAATAAATAATTGCATGACTTAGATCATTATTTGTGTTCAGCTGACAATTTTATAATTTTTATCTCTTCAACTCTGTAATTATGCAAGACATTATTATACAGTATTTATTATTGGAATTATATGTTGTTGCCCCTTATGGGTTGTAATGGCAAATCAAATGTGTGCGTAGACATTCTGAAAGCACAATTAGAGGACATATATTGTTTATTTGAATTTGAGCTGTCATTAACACAAAAAGGGGGAATTTTAAAAATAGAGTAAGAAACTAATTGAATGGAAGCCCTGTGTTGACTCTCAAAGGGCTCAAATGGTGCTCAGTCACTGCATACCTCCACACTCCCACAGCTCAATTCAAATTGCATTCCTAAAACCAGCTGAACTGCAGTTTAGGTAATCAATTGCTGTTGGCTATGTGATGGGCTTCAAGAACGTGTGTGCGTGCGTGTGCGTATTTGTGTCTGTGCTGGAGGGGGAGAGAGAAAGAGAGAGAAAGTGAGGGAATGAAAAAAATGGTTGAGGAGGGGAATGCATGTATGCAGATTGCTAAGCTTGCACAGCAGCTCTTTTATGGGTTGAAATATTCAGTCAGTACAAGAGTTATGAGTGTGTGTGTGTGTGTGTGTGTGTGTGTGTGTGTGTGTGTGTGTGTGTGTGCGTGCGTGCGTGCGTGCGTGCGTGCGTGCGTGCGTGCGTGCATGCATTGATGCAAGTGTGTGTGTGTGTGTGCGTGCATGCTTGTGTTGGGGGTACCAGCTGATGTGTGTGTGGTGGGGGGGGATGATGACACACTGCCCTCTCCCTGCGTCTGAATATTGACAAGTTGTTTAATGTCCTCTCTCTCTCTCTCTCTCCCTCCGTGCAGATACGTTACCTGACATCTCCCTCAGCTGTGAGAAGTCAATGGCGGAGCAGACCTACCAGAGGCTGCCCCCCATCTCCTACACGGGCCGCTTCACCCTGGAGCCGGCGTCCAGCTGCAGCAACAGCCTGTGGGCCGAGCCCCTGTTCAGCCTGGTCAGCGGCCTGGTGGGCATCTCCGCCTCCACCGGAGCCACCTGTCAGACCACCTCGTCTTCCTCCTCCTCCTCCCTGCCTCCGTCCTCCTCCTCGTCGTCTACCTCCTCGTCCTCTCAGAGCTGCAGCATCAGTTGCTCCATCCACCACAGCGAGCCCAACCCCATCTACTCGGCCGCCCCCACCTACTCCAGCTCCAACTCCGACATCTTCCCCGACCCGGGCCAGGCATTCCCCGGCTCGGCCGGAGGCTCCCTGCAGTACCCGCCGCCCGCCTACCCCAACGGCAAGACCTGCAGCGCCAGCTTCCCCGTGCCCATGATCCCCGACTACCTGTTCCCCCAGCAGCAGGGCGAGATCAGCCTGGTGTCGCCGGACCAGAAGCCCTTCCAGAACCAGGCGGGCCAGCCCTCCCTCACCCCTCTGTCCACCATCAAGGCCTTCGCCACCCAGACGGGCTCCCAGGACCTGAAGAGCGTCTACCAGTCGCAGCTGATCAAGCCCAGCCGCATGCGCAAGTACCCCACCCGGCCCAGCAAGACGCCTCCCCACGAGAGGCCGTACGCGTGCCCCGTGGAGACCTGCGACCGCCGCTTCTCGCGCTCCGACGAGCTCACCCGCCACATCCGCATCCACACGGGCCAGAAGCCCTTCCAGTGTCGCATCTGCATGCGCAACTTCAGCCGCAGCGACCACCTGACGACGCACATCCGCACGCACACCGGCGAGAAGCCCTTCGCCTGCGAGATCTGCGGCCGCAAGTTTGCCCGCAGCGACGAGCGGAAGCGGCACACGAAGATCCACCTCCGCCAGAAAGACAAGAAGGCGGAGAAGGGAGGGGCCGTGGTGGTGGGGACGCCGGCCTCCGTCTCGGCCTCCTCGCCGGCGTCGAGCTACCCCTCCCCCATCACCTCCTACCCTTCCCCCATCACCTCCTACCCCTCCCCGGTCTCCTCTTACTCCTCCCCGGTCACCTCCTGCTACTCCTCCCCCGTCCACAACTCCTACCCCTCTCCGTCCATCGCCACCACCTACCCGTCGGTGTCCATGTCCAACACCTTTCAGTCCCAGGTCACCTCCTCGTTCCTCACCTCCTCCGTGGGGTCCAACATCTACAGCTCCCCGGTCCCCACCCCGCTATCAGACATGCAGACCACCCTCTCCCCGAGGACAATCGAGATCTGCTAAAAGGAGAGGAAAAAAGCCAGGAGAATGACACTTTAAAACGAAAACGTTGCTCCACCTCCACCGTTTTTGAGGTTCGTCGGGGAGGGGGGGAGGGGGGGGAAGAAATCGACATCAAAATGTTTCCCCCCCACCCCATCCGAGAAAGCACTTTTTTTCAGTCAGTGTGTCGGGTGAATCCTTGAGATTTACCTGGAAAAGAGAAGAAGAATACCCCCTATACGTGTCAAGGACTGAGCAACAGACGATAAGACAAAAAAGGGAATTTTTCCGTCTCTGTAAAGCACTTCAAATGAGGCGTGAGAGGCAGGTCTCTCCTCTTGATGAAAACAAACACCCAGAGACGTGGGATGAACACTGGCAGCACGGTGTCACGGTGTTGAGGCACGCTTTGCCCTTGCAGACGCTCAAACATTACAAAAGACATTCGATGATATACATAAGCTACCGTGTATGTATATTGTAGACGTGCCATGTTTTGTTTTTATCATTCTTTGGTACCATTGATGTGAAAACCTATTTGCATACTTTGCATTGTATTATTTGAAGTGAGCAGGGCCATATTTTCTCAATACTTTCTCTATTATGTAGTGATGATGCTGTGATACGTTTTGACATTGTTCGGAGAAGAAAAAAAGAAAAGAAAAAAAGAAGCACTTAAGTATTCAAGCATGAGTAAGAGTGATGTTACTTTCTGTTATTTTGTATATATCATCCACTGGTACTATCTCTTTCTCTCTTTCTCACATGTGACATATCGCTTATGTGGACAAAAAGAGAAAAGACAGAAAAAAAAAAATAACCTTCACTTAAAAACAACAAAACTAGACAAACAATCTCGTTTTTGGTGCCTTTCTGTGGAGCGTTGCTGATGTTGCGACTTGGGCTGCGCGCAAAGAGGGGATGCATCGTCGCATCACGCCTTAAGGGGTGGAGGGGGATATTTTTGTTACAGAATGTACGTTATGCTCAGAGGGTTAAAAAGGGATGAGACATGAGGGCACCGCTTCATTTCATTTAGAATGTAAGCAAAAAGAAAAAAGAAAAAACAAGGAGAAAAAGTATGAAACTATATTTTTGTAAAACTGAAGTGTAAATATCCACAACTTTGAGAGCTGGAATGTTGAAGTTACCTACTGAGTAGGCATGGGATTCTTTTTGTATGTTATTTACATGCAGTTCATTATTTTGTGTTTTATCTTTATTTTGTATTTGTGTTTGTAAAACCAAGTGACTGTTTCTGGCTTCTGAACACATTGAATGCGCTTAACTGCCAATGGGATATTTGGTGTACAAGATATCCTCCCAGAAATGAAATATAAATAAAATATGAATATATATGTAATCTCTGTTTTCCCTTCCTTTCATTATTATTGACTACTGCGTTTCAAGTATCTGCGTTTCAAGTATTTCTATTGGTATCCAGTCTGTTTCACAGATGAACATTTACATTGTACTTCCAATCCCTCCTCCATATATATATATATATATATATATATATACACACACCAGATACCCTTTCATTTGATCAAAATCTGAACAGCATGATTTAATGACCAGCGCTGAACCTTGTATTAATGATAACACAAGAGCATGACACCCATGCCCATAGAAACTGAAGATGGGGAATTATTATCAAGATCTAACACGTCCTTGGTAGCTATTAAGCTCATCTACTTTTTTCAATTGTTCTTTCAGATTTGAGATTCTTTGCTTTTTTTTCTGAGCCCACAGCATCCATCCTCCTGCAGTGTTACTGGGATGAATTACTTTGGGGGAGGGGGGGGGGGTATTTTTAAACCAACCATTCTTGTTGTGAGCACAATGTTGAGGCATGAACGGGGTTAAGTGCCCAGGGCACAGGTGAAATCCATCACATGGATAATTATCTTATTTTCTACAAACGTGCTCAGCAAGATACTGTCATCTTGCATTGAATGAACAGTTGAGCAATAACCACGCAGGATATATTTAATTTTATTGTTGGAATACGTGCATGGGAACAAACTGGCCCCGAAGGTGCAACAGTTTTCTATGCATGGTATAATAACAGCTTACATGCACCATCATTATTCATCATCTTCTGCCGTGAGTTAGGCATGGCATTCTTGCTACATGCTTAAATATGGAAATAAATCAAGTTAGTCTCTTGCCTATTATATTAAAGAACACAAAAAGCAGATTTGTTCTGATGGCCAGATAATACGGAGGAGACAAGAGACGGGCTATTGCACCCAGAGTTTGAGAGTAATTTGCTGTTGTGAAATACACTCATCAAAATATGCACAAATGCAAACACAGCTAAAATAGAAAGTGGAAGAAACAAGAGGAAGAGAGAAAGGGATTGGATGGAAAGGAAAATAATTAAGATAATTGGTCTCCTGATCCCAAATTGACTTTCCAAATTGGGTCTAGTGTGTGTGCGTGTGTGCGTGCGTGCGTGCGTGCGTGCGTGCGTGCGTGTGTGTGTGCGTGCACAAGCTTTTGTGTTTGTGGTATACAGTATTCATACTGTCTATAGTAAGTCTACACACTAATGGAGTTATGTCCTGCAGCGTTTGTATTCCTAGATAGATCATACCATTGTTTCTGAATAAATAATTAAAATCCAAAGCATATGAAACAGGATAAACAAACACAAAACACAAACACTTCACCAGTGTGGCTGGCTTCATCACTAGAGTTATAAGGCCTTAAGTCATGCTGATGTTTAAAGGGAAACTTTGTTGATATTTTACATGAATCCTTTTAGTTCTATTTTAAGGAAAACAAAACACTTCCCACTGCATTCCGTGTCGAGAACTCGCTCTGGAAAATTGCCACCAGCCCACATAAACTAACGTGTATAATGTTTTACAGTATGTTGTAGGCTAGTGTGAATTTCAAATTCACAGCGCAAGCTCTCGACATACAGAATACTGTACATCGAGAAGTAGAAGTGACCTCATGTCACAAAAGAATGATAGGATTCACATTAAATACTAGCGAAGTTCCTGTTTAAATCACACAAAAAGCACAATCCACAGTAGAATTTTGGTGAAATCCCCATGTGTTTTTTAAAACCTAGCATTGTTTTGGTCGCTGGTCCTAAATCAAGAATCATTCATCATCATCAGCAGCCATTTTTCCACACTTCCGAGATAGTCTTTCACTTGTGAAAGCCTGATATTATCCTTCTCCAGGTTGCATGTACAGCATGAGCTTTCGTGCAGAGGCGTATACCATCGCAATATTGCAGCCAGTCAGTATGATTGAGCCTCACAGGGGAAGTTATGGGTTATCTGTGCCAGGTTCCGTACCCTGTTGATACCCAGTCCATATACCCGATCTGTACCCAGTACACCCAGCTTTTGAGAAAGAAGGCCTACATCTTTTCAGAGAGTGTCTTTTCTTTGCTCTTGTTCAAGGCAGCAGAGTGTCTGTTCCTTGCACATCAAAGCTCATCCACCCGGCCTGTTCTTTTAAGGGAAGCGAGTGTGGAGATCACTGCATGCTAACGCACAAATGGGGCCACCTTGTGCCCCAATGGGATCCACTTCAAGAGCTCCGCCTTTGTTCAAAAATGTGTTTGTTCTCTTATTCTTTTTGGGGAGTTAAAACCCAAATTGCAACAAAAGAGCCATTCTTCCCTCAACCCTCCTGACGTTCACTCTCTCCTCTTTCCTTCTGGCCGCTCTCTTTCTCTCTCCAGCACTGCAGATTTAACTGGAGATGCTAATGACATCCCCCCTGCCAATGCGTGCGCACGCACGCGCTCACACACGCACACACACCTCAATGAATCTGATGCAAGGTCTGTCTACTTTTCCCTTTCATCCACATACAAATGTTCTCTTATTGCCTCTTTGCCCCCCGGTCTTTTAAGATTCCTTTCTGAAATATGCCGTTTGATAACCACATCATTGGCCAAGTCCCGGCAGTGATTAGAGCTCACTTTAATGTGAGCGAGTTAGAGAGTGAATGAGGGGCTCTGGGGCCGAGCGCGGATCTCCTTTTCTCCTCTGCCCTCAACACAGCTGACACCTCCTCATGGGGCCGCTGGCGAGCCCGGCCCCGCCCTGGACGAACTAGAACAGCTGTCGGACCTGTGGCCAAGCGTCTCGCACCTCTACGTGGAGATTAAACAGCTGGGACAGAAGGGGACGGAGCGCCTTGGCGCAGATGCCGCGCTGCACGCTTCATCACAGGAGCAGGACAGGCGAGCTGCTCTCTAATGTCTTTTAAAATATGCTCCATTGATCTCGTGTTCGGAGCGCTCACTGTCACCACCACAGTATTTTTATCTTTACTGTGCCAGCCAACGGGGAACACTGAGACAGTTGGAGACACCTGTTGAGTCTGCGAGGATTGGTAGCCTACGCTGCAAACCTAAAGGGGATGTTTTTCATCCTTGCGTATGGCATTGTATTTCTATAGTTCTGTTACAACACAGTAAAAGCCAGTGTTCATTTAGCTACAGAAGTAAGAGGGTACAAATGGACCTGAATGACTTGGTGTAGAATAAAGATACCAAGGATGTGCCAGTGTACAACTAAACGTCATGTTCAATTCACATGACATGAACCACAAATCAGATAGCAAGTGTATTTGCTACACAGGGCAGGCTACACACACTTCCCGTGATGAGATTCCTAAAATCATCACCAGTGTTGCATTGATCCGGTCAAGCATGTAGACAGTAGACACCGTCCCATATCTTTTTTGAGCAGTACACGCCTCTCACACACACGGACGGACATGCATCGATGTCAAACAAACAACCTTAGGTTTACACCTCGACAAACGCTTTAGTGTCAGGGTGATTTAACAAAGGAATGAGCCTGTTTGCATATCGATGGACCATTGTCTGACCTGTTACGTAACTCCTGTTGTATAGGTGTTTAGGGACAACTTTGTTTTTAGTTAGTCATTAGAGAAATTAAAAGATGAGTTTTAAAATGTTTTCATTAACTTCTTTCTATATCGTTTTAGTGATTTTAACGATTTTGATTTGCATGCATGCCCCCAGGTTGGGGGCATGCATGCAAGTGGCTAATTATATCTTTTTTAGACACAATAAGCCCATTCCCAAGTTGTACCGCAATCTTTCATGGGCAGATGTGACTTATTGTTTATTAAACAGACATATTTAGCTACAGTACTTGTATGCAAGCCCCCACCCACTGAAATCAAAATCGTTAAAATCACTAAAACGATAGAAAGAAGTAAATGAAAACATTTTAACACTCATCTTTTCTTTTCTCTTATAATAATCTAAATATGAATCCTTGTTGTAAAAAAACAAAGTTGTCCTTTAAGGGACATGTGCGTGACATCATTAAAATTGCGCCCCCCAAACATTGAATCACCAATGCAACACTGATCATCACTATATCTCTTTTATAGACGCAACAGATGCTTGCACAATATATGATAATCCACAAAGACACAAAGCATTTTATTACCAGAAAATCAAGAACGTTTCAGTTTACGCTCTCTCTCAGATGTCTGTTTAAAATACATGGGACTCTGTAACTCCTCAATATCCAGCGTGAATTTCTTAAATCACAGCCAACATCAGTCTTTTTTTGCTACACCACTTCCCGCATCTCTGTAGTAAGACACGCCTGTTTGAAGTGTGCCTCCAAAAAGGACCTCAAGCACTATAATTGTACAAATACGGTTTTAAAAAAAAAAACACCCGCTTCGCTCTGATATTCAAAGCAGCCCTCATAATTCTTCCATTGTCAAGGTCAATAAATACATCCGTATTGTTTTCTTTGGCTGACTGTGAGCCTGACTATCAAACGCAATCCCGACGCAGGGCCTCGGAGGGCAGGTAAATAAATACAGTCATGCCTCTCAGAGCCCTGTCGGTTCCCATCAGCTCTGTGATCAGTCCTCGACATCAGTTAGCTTTCCTGCCAGGGGCGTCACAAGGGGAGGAAAAGTGGGACTGAGTTACTAGGGCCCTTAATTATGTTATAGGCCTACTTAAGCTATTGAAAAATAGCAGATCTACAAGCTCACAGCGCGGCACTTTTGAAAAGTTGTGAAAATCTTTGAATATATACCAGTAAGACTCCCTTATCTCCACAAATAGGGCAAAAATGGGTTTTTCCAAAATCTTCCTGATCCATGTTGATGACATGAGTGTAGACAAGCTGTGTAGTGATTTCCGTGATTTTAGGGCAAAATCTGTAGGAGCAGTGTCCAAAAATGTGTTTTTAAAAATCGGCCTGAAGGTGGCGCTATATGGGACAGATTCATGTTGATGGGATGAGTGTAGACATACTGTGTAGCGATTTGCGTGATTTTAGGGCCAAAACTGTAGGAGCAGTGTCCAAAAATGTGTTTTAAAAATCGGCCTGCAGGTGGCGCTAGAAGAGGGCCATGTGAGAAATGAGGGGTGGGGTCTCCGCGTTGCCTTGGCGGACGAATAGGTACCGGCCCCGGCTCTCCCGGACGCTCCTAGCCCGAGTTACGGCATTTGATGTGAGCTGCAGTGGAGGGGGTCCTCCACTGGGGGCGCCACCACTTTTGCATCCGTTCTGGAGCACCAGGAGTGGGTGGTCCCCAGGAATTCCCCGTGAGCAGCCCCGTTGGGGTGGTCATTTGGTCATTTTTGCACATGTGGTCATTTTTTACACCTGGGGGTCCCCCAGGGACCTGGGGGTCCCTGGAGCTCCGGGGGTCCTTGGAGGTTGTAGTTTGGCAGGTAAGGAGTGTGTGTGCAAAATGTGCCATGGATGGGGGCAACGGTTGTGGAGATATGAGCAGGGCAAAAGTGTGACGTGTGACGTGTCACTCACGGAGGGACATTTTTTTACACCTGGGGGTCCCCCAGGGACCTGGGGGTCCCTGGAGCTCTGGGGGTCCTTGGAGGTTGTAGTTTGGCAGGTAAGGAGTATGTGTGCAAATTTTGGCATGGATGGGGGCAAGGGTTGTGGAGATATGAGCAGGGCAAAAGTGTGACTGACTCACAGACGGACGGACGGACGGACGGACGGACGGACGGACAGCCTGTGGAGGTTTTGGTAGTAAATGCGACCTACGGTCGCAATAATTTTTAAGCAAACCTTTGTAACTCAAATTCGATTCTGTGGAGTCCCTGGAACTATATTTTGAGATGAAGGTCCGTGGCCAAATACATATAATTTTGGGGGTCCTTCACATGAAAAGGTTTGAGCACCACTGACATAGAAACATAGGTTTTTTTTTTTTTAAACTTAGAGGGATTTGAAATATTCAAAGACGTTTTCAGGATTTAAAAAAAATAGCAGATCTACGAGCTCGCTTGTATATAAAATGCTATTTTTCAATAGTTAAAGCACAAAATAACGGGTAATAAATGCGTTCCCAGTCTAAATGGGTTAAACCCCCTCCCCCTATGAAGAACATTCATGGGGGGCCCGCAGTGAATCCTTTTACCCAGGGCCCAGAATTCGGTGCGACACCCCTGCTTCCTGCCCAACACATCGCAGACCGAGCAGGTGTCTGAAAGGACACCTCGTTCCCCTCCTCATCCCACCATGTGAAGTGTGTTCAGACAAAAATATCAACCGGAGATCACACACAATGGCAGATGAGAGTCATTTGGAGCCTCATTAGCCCAGTAAGCCATAATTGAGGGTTTTTCTAATTGAAACGTGTTCCAACTGCAGGGACCTTGAGGGACACAGTCGCAGTGATCTCCACAAACCGGTCATTAGATTATATTAATAGATTTGAATGTTTGTATTTCTTACGTTTTCTTATTGTGTAGTAGGGCACTGTTTCCCAAACGGTGGGTTGGGACCCATTTGCGAGTAAATATCCGTTTAGTTTTTTTTTTGTTTCTTACAGTTTGTAATGAATTATTATTTTAAAAGATGATTTCCACATTAAAAGAAAATCACATGTTAAATTTAACGCGTGAAGAAGTAGTAATGAAAACACTAAATATCAGATTTGCAAGATCAACACTTGTATTTTCACTAGTTTGGGTCCCAGGCAAACATCTGATTTCTCTTTTGGGTATTTTTTTCTTTTCTTATTTTTCTACATTTTTATCCCCTCGATTTTGTAACCCATTTTTCACCCGGTGTCAATTATCTAATGTAATCCTGGGCACTACACTCCCTCTGCCAACCTGGGGAGACAACGGACTGACCTCATGCTTCCTTCTATACATGAGGAGTCCAAGTCGCTTCTTTTCACCTGACAGTGGAGATTTTCCCCGGTTGGACGTAGTGCGTGGAAGAAACACTTTATTCCAACCAGTTCCTTTCCCCTCCATCAGGCGCCCCGGCTGGCCAAGGGGAGGCATTATAGAGACCAGGATTACTGCATGTTGTTGTGAGGGTATCTACCCTAGGAGACACAGAAAGAACATGCAAACTCCATACAGAAAGGCCCTTTTGCCAACCCCACCTACATGTAGGGTGTGGTCACTAATGACGCGGTGGAGAGAACACGCCCCCAGCGCCCACAGCGTCCCCGGCAGGAATCAATCCCAGGACCTTCTAGCTGTGAGGCGACATCGCTATACCGATTGCGCCACCGTGCCCCTTCTTTTGGTCTTGAGCTAAAAAGTTTGGGAAACACTGGTGTAGAGAGCAACCTACAAAGTCCACATGTTTGCACCTGCCAAATACCATTGACTCTAAATCGGATTCCAATTCTCTTCACATTCATTGCGTATCTTTAACAGCGCTTGTGATATTCTTAAAGTGCACCCTGTCTGTCAGTTTGTTTCATCACAGATGAAATAGCGGAGGGGTGCATTTCAGGCTCATTGTAGTAGAACCGCCCAGCATGCACAACAACAACCAAGATTAGAAGTGAGTGTGTGTGTCAGTGCATGCCATAAGGCTTTGTGGTCAGACGGTACTTGTCAGCATAGCGGATGTTTCTTCACCAAGTAAACAAAAGTTTGCTGTTATTCCGTTATTCCTGTCCAGCGAGGGCATGAGGGTGCTTTAATAAGGAACACAGTCAGGGGCGTCACAAGGGGTAGGAAAGTGGGACTGAGTTACCAGGGCCCCAAGGTGGAGGGGCCCTAGTAACTTTAGCTATTGAAAAATAGCAGATATACAAGCTCACAGCACGGCACCGAGTGCAGCGCTGCGAGCTTGTAGATCTGCTATTTTTGAAAAGTCGTGAAAATGTGCGCAAATCTTTGAATATATGTATTTTTTTTATGTGAACATTTGTAACTCAAATTTTGCTTCTGGGGGGGTCCCTGGAACTAAATATTTTGAGATGGGGGGGGTCCTTCACATGAAAAAGTTTGAGCATCACTGACATGGAAACATAGGTTTCTTGGCACAAATTTTCACGATTTTTCAAAAATAGCAGATCTACAAGCTCGCGGGAGTGCCGCGCTGTGAGCTTGTATATCTGCTATTTTTCAATAGTTAACATTCATGGGGGGCCCGCAGTGAATCCTTGTACCCAGGGCCCAGAATTTGGTGTGACGCCCCTGAACACAGTCACTGGAGAAACTGGAGAAACTCAGTGAAGGCATGGAGGGGGGAGGGGGGGGCATACTTTAACCACATGAACCCTAGCATGCCTGTTAGTTATGGGCATGTCATAATAGGCAAACATTCGCCGAAAATAGACGTTGCAAGCTCACGGCGCCTCGCGACGTTTTGTGAGTTTGTAGATCTGCTCATTTTGGCTGGAGATTTGGTGTAGAGGGGAAAAAAGGAGGAAGCAAATACAGAAAGACCCTTGGGGACCCCGGTCATTGAAGTAATTTTGTTTTTAACATTTTAAGTGGTTAATAAGGAATACAGTCACTGTAGTAACAGTATTTTAATAAGGAATACAGCCACGGTAGAAAGAGTGTAAAGATTCGCCGAGAATTCTACAAGCTCACACTGTGGACATACTGTGTGCACATCCCTTCAAATACACAACGTGGGCATTATTCGTCTCCGCCAGGCCGAAGGAGTGTTTTGCACCCTGTCCGTCCGTCCATCTGTCCGTCCATGTGTGTCCGCTGTCCGCGTGTCCGCATGTCCGTCTGTGGACAGCTAATTACGGCACCGTTGGCCCAATCGGACGTGAAACCTCCCTGGATGCCAAAGCAGAACCTCTGCCCCAAATGTTTCACATGGGCCTGTTGTAGCGCAGGAGGCCAATTGTTGCAAAACTCATTTTATTCCTACAGATTTTGTCCAAACATGCAACATCCAAATTGGTACATCATCTCTATAGTTTTGTGATTAACACGGATCTGTCTCATATTCCATCCTGAACGGCTAAAGTTTGCAGGAGTGGCCCGTTTTGAACAAAATGCCTCAAATCATGAACGCAGCATCCGATTTTCGTGAGGAAGGAACGAAATGTTTGGGCTCTCACAGCATACCTCCATATACAGTAAATGGATCTCCATATATGGGTACCATGGGTATCCATGTTTTCTCACTCAACAGTAAACAAACCAACATAAAGTTTAAGTGTATGGCGGGTATATGCACATTTAAATGTAAGGGCTTTTTAATACCTCTAAAATGACAAATTAAACATTGGCCAAATTGTCACATATTAGAGACAGAAATTGTGAAAATATCCGTTCTACACGCCTTGCAACGCCTCGCAACAAGAATGTAGATCTGCTATTTTCACGATAGAACCGTGTTATACAAAATGTAATTCCTCAACTCTTGTCACGGTGGGGGGGTCCCCAGTTCAAATATGATTATTTTGGGGTTCACAGCCTGAAAAGGATGAGAACCACTGATTTAGACCATGTTGTGCATCAAAGGATTAACACCGTATTCAGTCACTGTACTGAAACAGTAGAAACGCAATGAGGCTTTGAGGGAACTTGAATAAGGGATAGAGTCACTGTAGAAACGGCGTATACTGTAACACAGTGACGCTATGAGAGTATACAGTCATATCACTGTACAAACATGGCAGATGAGATATTTGACATGATGCTTATTGCTTATTGACTAATAATAACATCAGGGCATCTTACACGCCGCGCTGTTCTCTCAGCTGAGGAACAGACTCAACACGCTCGCACGCATTTCAAATGTGTCCTGCGCTGACTCCACATCTGTCAATCAAAGGGCTGGGGGCCAGGCGTCTGATCTGAGTGAGCTGCAGCCACCTGTTCTCACACACACACACACACACAGCACACACATGCACGCACACGCATGTGTGCACGCACGCACACGCTCACAGACACATAATGTGTCTGTGTGCATGTCCGTCTGTGTATATTATACACAGACACACACACACACACACACACATACACACATTTTATGTACTACTACCAATGCATGCACATGCTCTTTCTCACAAACACAAAAGCACACATTTCCTTTTCCTCATGTCTGCATCATAAATTAGTCAACACTACTACGTTAGCAGTTAACATATAGCAGAAACATATAGTTTCCGTATAACAATGTCAACCATGTTAGCAGTAATACTTTAGCAGTAGTGTGTACTAGGGATGGGACAAAAGAAATCGTGATTTACGATGTTATCACGATAATCAAAATCCATTATCCTGGGGCGGAACATTTGCCAAAAAATAGCCAATCTATAAGCTTGCGACGCGTTGTGAAAAAATAGTTTTGATAGAGAGTGAAAAAAAGACTGTATCAAGTACGTATATTATAAGTAGCCTATACCTTTTACCAATTATAGAGGGTTTAAGTGGTACCGGATATGCAGCTCGGCAAATAAAAGGTGAATTGATCCCAGTGCATGACAGAGGACAATATCACGATAACTTAAATCTCTATGATAATAAGGCTTATCGTCCCATCCCTAGTGTGTACAACTACTGTACTTCAGTAGTAGTAGTGTACCATTGCTTTAACAGCGTTGCCCCTGACAAGCCACGGGGCTATTCCCAACCCACTTGCTTGTGTCATTTAGGCAACGTGTTTGTGCGTGTGGAATGAATTCACGATAAATAATGTAATCTGCAACAAAGACAAAGCCCTAGTAGTCACACAACAACCACAACAAAAAAAGACCAACAGTAGCATTTGCGCTGGCTCTGAGATAACTAACTACTGTAACATGTGGAGAGACAGTGAGGTTGTGGGGGTGGGGGGGTGACTAGAGAGAGAAACAGAGAGACAGAGAAACCTTTGTCTTGCTGCTCGATACAGAAGCTTTTTCTCAGTGAGTGACAACCTCAAAGTGTGTGTATCTGCTGCGCTTTGATGAAGCTCTGCCAAGGTCTTTCATCTAGGCTGCTGCTAAAGACATTCACCATGGAATATAATCACTCCCTATGAAAATATATCAAATCCCTGCCTGGGTAGGTAAACAGGTGTCCCCACGTGTACTCTGTGTGTGTGTGTGTGTGTGTGTGTGTGTGTGTGTGTGTGTGTGTGTGTGTGTTGTGAATCTCACGGTATGACAGCCTGATCACGGGGGAAATGTGGGAACTATCAAGGTGGAGGGGATGGGGTGTATAATGTGTATAATCATCTGTCCAGACCCCCCCACCCCCCCACCCCCACAACCCCCCCGCCGCCCACAGCTGGCCTCCCTGTCCCGCGGAAGCTGCTGCTGCTGATGTTATATTTAGTTCCAAACGGCGATGAGGTGGAACTGATGACCACTTTCACGCCGGCTGGTGTCATCGGGGTGCTGCGCGCAGGGAGCTGGGTGGGAGGGAGACCCTCCCTATACTGTACACCAGGCACGTGCACACATAGACATCAAAGGGGGCTTGAGCCCCTGCCCTTTTATCAGTCTGTAAAAAAGTGCCCACTCCAGACCATGAATGCAGTTTTTACTCTGGTGAAAGAAATGCAAATGCCCCCACCTTTCCATGCCATACCTGAAGGCAGCATTCAAGAGAATTGCCTTGTCCAAACTCTCCTAACTTGAATGCAGCATCTGGTGAAGGAATTGCCCTATCCATGCCGTTACGCCACATCTCCAGTATTCACTTGATTATGCTTAGTTCAGTGTGGTATCAGGCACCGAAAATAGCCGACCTCCAAGCTTGGAGGTCTGCTATTTTTGAGATTTTCACAAAAAGGCCCATTTAGAAATTTCAGACCCTGCCTCTCTAACATCCTCTGCACGTCCCTGCTGTACACCCCCCACCAAATCTGCGTTTGCGGACCATGTCGTTGCTTGTTCACACGCAAGGTTTTAAGGATTAAAAACGCTGGTGTCCAGGCATGGTATATGCACCCATGCGCGCACGCACGCACGCACACGCGCGCGCACGCACACACACATATAAACCTTAAAAATTGACTAATTTCTCATGGCTCCTGTGGGGAATTGGAGAAAATCTTCTCTGATATCACTCCAACTGCTCCATAACTAGTCCTATACTGGTGATGATCACTGCTGGACGGGAAAATCACAGAGGCTGCCAATTTATGTTCTGTGTCATGAAAGCTTCTGCCAATTCCATTCAATTATAAATACAGCCTTGAAATTGTAGCAGCCTTCCTTCTCTTTCTGTCTACCTGTCACTCTGTCTGTCTGTCTCGCTATCTGTCTGCAGTGGTGTAAAAAGTACTAAAATGTTTTACTTAAGTAAAAGTATCAATACTGCAATGTAGAAATACTCTGTTACAAGTCTGTAATTCAAAATGTAAAAGTACAAAGGTATTGGCATCCAAATGTGCTTAAAGTATCAAAAGTAAAAAGCACAAAATGTTTGTAAATAGCATAATATTTTCAAATAGAGTAGGTATAAAATATGGCTATAGTGGTTAATGTGTGTTTTATAATATTATAATTTATATCTGCAAAGTAACTAGTAACTAAAGTAAAACTACAATATTTGGATCTGTGATGTATTTCTCTCTCTCTCTCTCTCTCTCTCTCTCTCTCTCTCTCTCTCTCTCTCTCTCTCTCTCTGTGTGTGTCTAACAGCTAGTTATGTGTAAGCAGGCTGTGCAGGGATGTGTCTCTGTCACATCCAGCCTGTTAAGTCCTCATTTAGGGTCTGTGACTGCATGGTGGCCTGACAGCATCTGTCAGCTCTGTCAAGTGTGTGTGTGTGTGTGTGTGTGTGTGTGTGTGTGTGTGTGTGTGTGTGTGTGTGTGTGTGTGTGTGTGTGTGTGTGTGTGTGTGTGTGTGTGTGTGTGTGTGTTCCTTATACGCTTCCTAATGTGAAACAGTTGACAGGTCATTACTAGCAAAGTGATGTCACGCAGCCTTGACCGCCAGCCAGCTTCAACTTTAACCTGGAGAGTTTTCCGGGTTTTAGCGGCGCAATGCATGCTCCGGCGAGGTATAGTGGTCAGTGGACGGGGAGGAGGGGGAGGAGGGAAGAGGGGGAAGAGGGGGGGGGGTCACGCGCGGTTGAACTCACCGGTCCCACTGTGTGCTTCCATCATAATTCATCTGTGTTCACATAATCATCCCAGCATGCAGCTGTAAACCCCCCGGTGGTGTGGTGTAAAGTACTTCTACTTCACTACACGTCAGAGGCAAATAAAAAACCTTACTTAGAAGATTTTCTTTTTTAGATTAACCACTTCTGCCCTATATATACACTTCGGCTATGTTTCTACATATTGAACATGGGACAATCTGCATAATGAGTACTTTTAATTTAGGCACTTTTGATGGCAATACATTTGTCCATTTTTATTTGTGAGTATTTCGACACTAGCTGCATTTACATGGACACTTTTAATCGGGTTAAAACAACATTTAAAATAAACCCAATTAAAATTCTCCATGTATGCACCTAAATAAACCCCATCAAGCCCGTTTTTACAACCCAATTAAACGCCAGATCAGGTTGATCTCTCCACATGTAAACACTTGATCCAAAACCTTCATTCGGGTTTATTTTAATCATATTGGAAGAAGTCGGTATCATGATCAGTATCACGTCCGTACCTGACTTCTGCCACCACCATTACCACTTTTTGTTTGATTGAAAGAGGGATAACTGGATGATTTTTTTTTTATTTTTTATCACTCCCAGTTGAGTGGGTAGTGTGATAGGGGGAAATCCCGCTAAGTCAAACGCCGATAAGGCAAACGCTGATAAGGCAAACGCAAATGTACTGCCCGGGTCTCCTACCGTAGTGATCTTCTGCTGTCCCGTTAAGGAAACAGAGTAGCCTCCTTATTTTTAGCAATACAATGGTTATATGTGACAGTTATTGTCCACGACATTGCAAGCGGAGCGAAGGCCAGCGGACCTTGGTCCTGCTCTTCGCGCCCGAGCGCCGCAGGCGCGAGTACGTAACCCGCGCGGCGCTCCGCCGGCCGCGCGAGTTACGTAGCCGTGGTGAATGCAATCGTTATATTTATGCCCAGGCCGTAAGGCCTGGTCAAGCGCACGATAAACGCATGAATGGAATGAAACGCGATGCAGGTGAGCTCACATTTCACCATAACAAAAGGAGGTTTAAAAAAAAAAAGGGAATTTGCCTTATCGGCGTTTGGCTTATCAGGACGTGCCCGTGTGATAGGTTCTCTTCAGTGAAGAACACACTGCGTGGCCAATTGCATTTTAGAAAAGAAAAGAAAAAAGCTGACCTTAACGTACCTCAACGTACTTCAAAGCTTACTAGGATCTCCTTTTAGTTGACCTTTTTACCAGTGAACTGTACTGTCATGAAACTGTAACCTCTCCTATGCAAACTTCTAATAAAGTCTTCAATCAATCAATCAATCAATCAATCCATCAATCAATCAAAGCCTTCCTAGAAGAGTAATAAGTATAAATATTTGTCTTTGTAGTGGAGTGAAAGTTAAAGGTATCCAAAAAATGTACATGCTCAAGTAAAGTACAGATACTCCAAAACAAGTACAGTACTCAAGTAAATGTATTTAGTTACTGTCCAACACTGACTACAGGGATGTTTCCAAACTGTGATTAGAAAACAGACACAGCGCTGACATTATCTGTACTACGATCTGTGTAATCTGACATCATTACTGTAACTATCTATACTTTGACTCAAATACTGGGATTGAGTACTTCGCCCACCACTGTGTGTGTGTGTGTGCGTGTGCGTGTGCGTGTGCGTGTGCGTGCGTGCGTGTGTGCGTGTGTGTGTGTGTGTGTGTTGTTTAATAGAGTCCTCCATTGTGAGTAATGAGGGCAGCTCTTTTCTGTTATTCTATCCAGGCTATAAAAGCTCCTATGATGGAAGTACAGATGATGCTATTACAATCTCTCTCTCTCTCTCTCTCTCTCTCTCTCTCTCTCTCTCTCTCTCTCTCTCTCTCTCTCTCTCTCTCTCTCTCTCTCTCTCTCTCTCTCTCTCTCTCTCTCTCTCTCTCTCTCTCTCTCTCTCTCTCTCTCTCTCTCTCTCTCTCTCTCTCTCTCTCTCAGCTTTCCAAAGCAATGAGAGATTGCGGTTAAATGAAGGGTTGTTTACCTGCTATATACTGTTCTCTACCATGAGCTCTAGTGAGCCAGAGCAAACACAATCTTCTCCATTTGATGTACTTTTACCTCTCTCCATCACCTCCCATCTCTTCCCATACCCCTCCCACGTGTGTCTCTTCTTGTTAAGCTTGGTTATACTTCGTACATTAGGCTATTTTCGGCACACGGCGTCGTCATACGACGGAGTGCAAATAAAGCATCCCTCTCCCTGCATCATGTGTCTGATCTCATTCCTTGGCATCTTTCCTCAGATTAGTTTCTGCATGTTGGAGTGGACCATATGAAAATGTCATATCAGTAGCTTTTACCAATTATAGAGGGTTTAAGTGGTACTGGATATGCAGCTCGTCAAATAAATTGATCCAAGTGTATGATGGAGGACGATATCACGATAAATTAAATCTCCACGATGCGATTATCATGAATGTTTTTTTATCACGATAAACGACAAAATGGCTTATTGTGCCATCACTAGTTGGAGTCACATGTTCTTTCCTTTTATCGTTTCTCTGTCCTCTTCCCTGACGCACTGCTGTGGTTTAGTGTCCTATACAGTCAGTCTGTGTCGCCCGCCCATGCAGCCCCCCTGCAGGGTTACTGGAAACCAGTCCCTGCCCATCTCTTCCCCAGCATGCACACCATCACCATGCCAGCTATGTCATGAACGCACCACCAGGCCGTCTTTCAGAGACATTACATCACCATGGAGTGGGGTGTGTACTTTTTTGTGATTGTTTGCCGTTCTTTTTCACACTCTGTCATCTATCTACTGTTTGCATCTCTTCCTATGAGAAATGCAGGCAGGCAGGCAGGCAGGCAGACAGACAGACAGACAGACAGACAGACATACAGAGGCAAAGGGAGAGAAAGAAAGACAGACAGAGAGTGTGTGTGTGTGTGTGTGTGTGTGTGTGTGTGTGTGTGTGTGTGTGTGTGTGTGTGTGTGTGTGTGTGTGTGTGTGTGTGTGTGTGTGTGTGTGTGTGTGTGTGTGTGTGAGTGAGAGAGAGACAGAGAGAGAGAGAGAGAGAGAGAGAGAGTGAGAGAGAGCAGGTGCATGGCTTAACTTGTCACTTCAGATCAGATTATCAGATTAATATGCTTGTGTATCTGTGTATTTGTCTTTGATATTTGTCTGTCTGACTGTGATTGATTCATCTGTGTTTTTGTGACTGATCAATATATTGTATACTTAAACCTTTTCAACACCTTTAATCCAAAACTAAAGACATCATATAGATGACTAATGACTAATGACTGTAGTTATATTATATCACACATCAACTAGAAAAAGTGCTCCTTGGAGCATACTCAGCATAGACACTGCATGTGCATGTTTCACATCGATCTGCCCAGCGGTGCTAGAGATTAGCTGTTCACAGAGGGACACGCGAACGGACGAACGGAGACACGCGCAGGCGGGTGGCAAAACATAGTCTCGGTCATGCCTTCGGCCTGGCAGAGACAATGAGCAGTATAACTAAAGAGAAGTTAAGCATGTAAACTCCAGTCATTTCAGGTCTTTAACTTAAGCCTGCATGGACAAAATGGATATAGTATTGCAGTAGAACCTTGAGATCTTTTTGTCCACATACACATTTAAACTCTGCCAGAAACGGTTCAGTTACTCTCAAAAAATATATTTTTGGCACTTTGCCATTGACAAAGTGAATAACGATTCGTCTGATTACTGTAGGTAAGGAGCCAGTGTACAAACTTGCCTTGAAATGTGAAGAAAGTGTCAAAATGCCTCCGAATTTGTGTCTCTTCAGAGTTCCTTGTGGGAGCAGGATAGGTGAAGAAAATATAGAAAGAAATTTATACTCTTCTCTGGGTCTGCTGAACTACCAGGTGTTAAGATTGGGCTATTGAGATGATCAATAGACTTGATTAAGGGCTATTAAGGACGCAGTGTGTGTCTGTGTTACAGTTCATGTGGGAAACCAAGTACAAGTGGGAAAAGCGGAACGAGGAGTGCCCGTTTTTACGGCATGGGGCTGGGCCACGTCTCTTTGAGACCGGGCCCCTCGAGGGAAACAAAACCGGGGACCGGGGCCAGGGTAAAATGTGTCTGCGGCCATTAGCGGCGATAAGCAAACCCGGCCGGCCTGTCAGCTTCGGTGACAGGCCAGTTTCAGGTGCACTAATGTAGAAGTGGGGTCCCACAGACAGTGTCCACTGAGAATGTGTGGATCCTTCAGACTGTGGAACACGTGATGACCAGCTGCCCTATATACCGGCCACCGAATGGTGATCGTGGCTTAATAGACCTAGACAATGACACACTGGACTGGCTTGCTGTAACCCAGGATACAGTACATTACAACAGAAGTACCGATGTTTCCTGTTGAGATTGGCACATTTCACCCAGGTTTTTTCCTCTCACTCACGTCACTTTGTCTGCTGACCTCACTCAGCAACAAAATAAACAGAAAATAAACAAAAACAAAAATAAAACAATGCACAGGAGGCAAGCAGTTATCACCCCATGATGTGCACTGCAATGTAGTTTCAAATGCACCGCTTATTTGAGAGTAAAAAAGAAAAAAAGACCTGTGTGATATGTGTGATCTTGGCAGGTTGCCACAGGAAATGTGCCAATCTCAACAAGAAACAACGGTATGTAAAATATATGTACTGTTTACAATGGGGGAAATAAAAAAGAGCAAAAAACTCAAAACAAACAAAGAAAGAAAATATAAAAACAGACTGAAGTCTGAACGATTAAGATCTTATTCCAACAGAGGTCTCATTGCTAGACAGCGTACGTGGTTGTCTGCAAACGCAACCCATGGCAGGCTTGCAATACTGCCTGAAAAGCCATTCAACAACACAAGAGAACAGAGAATAACAGTACAAACCACAGCGGTTCTCAACCTTTTCTGGCTCCGGGCCCTCTTGAAAATCGTGAAAGCGTCTGTGGGCCCACCCATCTGACCACTTGCAATAACCTCAAGGGCCACCAGTGGGCCCCGGCCCACAGGTTGAGAATCATTGTACAACAGTGGATCCCAAACATTTTAGCCCATAACCCAAAAGAGAAATTTATTAGACCTTTGCCTGGCTGGGACCCAAACTAGTAAAAACCAGACGATCTACAAGCTCACAACACGGCGTGAAATGGGATATTTTCACTACTTCTTAAACATTTGTTTTCTAATTTATGGAATTTCTCCGATTTTTGAACTTATTCATGAAATTACTTGGAAAAATCATTGCAATCATCAAGGAAATCTGTTCTTTTTTGGGAATGTTTTTTGAAAATATTTGGAAAAAATAATAATCCAAAACAAAATGTAGGAAAGCAAAAGTTAAGAGATCCATAAACATGTGTCCGCGAACCACAATTGGGTCCCGAGACCCAGTGTTTGGGAACCAGTGCTGTAACACTGTACTGTATAGCATGAGAACAGTGAATGCCTGCCGCGCTACAGTGCAGACTGGAGCTGTCTGCTGTCTGCTACAGTAATAAGCAACAGTAGGCTGTAGGGAGGGGGTGAAATCAGAGAGCAGGGCCCGGCCCAGCCCAGCCCAGGCCTGGGGCCGCCACCAGCCGCCACCTCCAGCCTCCATGTGATCTCTGCTCTGGGAGAGCCAACCAGCGGAGAGGAAATGTCAGTCTCCCGGCCCCGGCCAGGAAACCTCCATGCCCAAACATGGAGTTTCCTGCCCTGACACAGCTCTTCCTGCTGGCTATGTAAGGACTTCCTGCCCTCTCCCTTTTCCCCTGCTCTGGCTCGCCCACTTTCTCTCTCTCTCTCTCTGGCTCTGTCTCTCTCTCTCTCTCTCTTGGCCGGCCGCCCTTCAGCACGCTGGCTCAATGCAATTATTTTTTTCTCCCTTCTCTCCCCACGGTAGGTGTGTGTGTGTGTGTGTGTGTGTGTGTGTGTGTGTGTGTGTGTGTGTGTGTGTGTGTGTGTATGTGTGTGTGTGTGCGTGTGTATGCGTGTGTATGCGTGTAGTAGGTGTAGTGCTGAAACATTCAAACTATGAAAACAATGTATGTATGTATATTGCACAATTGTGTGTGCAAACTGTATTGCTTTCTTTCTTTGTCTCAAGCGCGCCCACGCATGCGCGCACACACATACACACACGCACGCACACGCACACACAGTGTAACCATTAATCTCAGGAGGGCCTGTTGTGTTGATAGAGTAATTATCCTCATCCTGCTCTTTCCATTGGCCTGTTCCATGACACTTCCTGTCTCCTCAGTCAGCCAATCACAGGCCCCACAGCGTCTTTCTGGTTTTCACACCGGTCAGGACCCCGGACGGGTCTCCGCAGACAAAACTGACTTCATTTGGGACGTGGGCTACGTGGGCTTGGTTGAGAAATCGTTTGATTTATCTTGGATAGCAAGTACAGAAAGACCCCTGGATAGTTACTATGAAAGTAATTTACAGTACAAAGTAGTTCATCACTCCTGTTTGTTGGAGGGGTCACGTTGGTTTATTGTTGTGAATGGAAAAAATTATCTGATAGAGATCCTGTTTGTATGGTTTTATGGCTTTGCAACTGGGTTGCTTTATTGTTTCCAATTATTTTATTTTCCTTTTTAGTTTAGTTGAGAACTTGCGTCAAGCAGGGACAATTAATGAATACAGTACATGATTGCAAAATAAAAAGGTGTGAAGTCAATTCATTTTTATTTGAAATGCAGATGGTTTCCCCCCAGAGCAGTTCTCAATTTGTGTTCCCTCTGATAGATTCAGGGATCCTCTTAATACCAACAATTTATAATTGGGCCATCGGGCCATCTTCACCGATACGTATTGTTTATTTATGTTCTGCAGCTCTCTGTTATGATTTTCATGTTGTCCTGCCAGGCCAGCCAGCATAAAAAACAACCACGGGGGATCTTCTAAAGAGCTTTACTTAAAAGAAGAAAGAAGAGGTTAGGAAGGCAGAAAGGGCCTATAGCTAGAGAGAGAGAGAGGAGACAGACACAATGTGGTCGGAATTAAACCTCAATATACTTCACTGTATAGCGAGAATAACTGTTGCTACAATCTCACAGCGCATCGCAAGAAAGGACACACTCCGGTCCTCCTGTCTTGAGGATTCTGTGTAGCTGAGAGTGACAGAAAGGGATGGATAGAGAGCGAGAGAGAGAGAGAGAGAGAGAGAGAGAGAGAGAGAGAGAGAGAGAAAGAGAGAGAGAGAGAGAGAGAGAGAGAGAGAGAGAGAGAGAGAGAGAGAGAGAGAGAGAGAAGGAACAGGAGAAGCAATGCACTAGTGTTGTATAATATCGTCACTGTCAGGCAGAAACCTCATAATCTCCAAGTTTCAAATGTGTATGTTTTTTTCCTGAAGTAAAGCCCTGCTTCATCATACAAGACTGTCACACAAAACTAGCGAAAACGCCTCGCGGTGCAAGGCGTTGTGTGCTTGTAGATTGTCTATTTTCGCTATTTTAACTCATTTACTGCTATTAAAAAGGCGCCCTAATAGGTCGTTTTCTGCCACGATGTCATTGCCTTTTAACGTGGGCACGTTAGTGTCCATCGTGCACAACGGTTCACGGATCGCGCAAGCTCTGCGAGCATGCCGTGGTAAACTTTCGAAAACAACAATCCTCGATATTCCATTACGAACATGTCTGCACTGAGCAGTCAGCCAGCGTAAACAAGGAAGCAATGGGTTCAGGGACCGGAAACAGGGAGCGGTTGTCCCGCCCCCTGTTTCTGGTCCCGGAACATCCGTATCCGGTTCCAACAGATAGTCCTGTCTCACGGGTCCAAAATCCGATCGGCGATCATACTTTTAATTGTTTTTTAGCGATTAAAGCATATTAAATTCTCTGGTTCCTCTGGCCTGGCGGAGAGAGATTTTTTTCCGGGTTCCTCGGGTTGTGGCAGTAAACTTGTTAATAAACTTGACCTATCACTCTGTACTTAGTCTACTCTTTTTCCCCTCTACATGAAACCTCTTTGCCAAAAATTGACGATCTATAAGCTCACAACGCCTTGCAGTGCGAGGCGTTGTAGATCTGCTATTTTTGGCTAAAGTTGTCAGAATATAGACACTAGGGTTCAAGTGGTTAATATAGATTAATATAGAAAAGGAGAAAAAAGGACCCCCTGTAGTAACTCTGAGGACCCCCTAGGGGTCCCGGACCCCCTGTTGAAGACCCCTGATTTAAGACGACAAAAAAGGAACGGTTTTGGACATACAAGGTTTCCACCCGACAACCGGGCGATATCAGGGTTGGAGGGAGTAGCAGAGAGGTAATTGATGGAGCCGGTGGGAGTGGGGAATCCCCCAGCATGCCGTCCCGCTGCCTGTAGGCCTGATGGGGGTGATGTCAGGTCCACAGCGGCCTGTGTGCTGCTGGGAGAGCTGCGACGGAGCGGGGGGACAAATAGAGAGAGAATAGAACGTGAGTCATCCTAGAGGAACAGCCTGTGGGGGCGAGAACAGAGAAAAAAAAATGTGTGCAGGGTAAAGGCATGACGGAGAATTAATATTTTCATTATTATCATCTCCGCAGGATTCCGAGGTTGAGAATTCCGTCCGTCCGCTCCCCTGTACAAGTACAGTATAGCATCATTATAGCGGACAGTTAATGCAGGATGTTACAGTAAGTGCTGTAGCCCTATTTCTACTAGATCACAATGTGTCACGATCCGAGCCAAGATGTTGTGAACTTGTAGATCTGCTATTTATTTTTTACGTATGGGATATCTTTTCGTCCTATAAAGATATGCGCAAAACACAGATTCCAGCTTAAAAGTGGTAAAGCTTTATTTGACTGATCTTCAAGCTAATAACGCTTTGCGACATGTTAGCTCGAAGATCACTTCTTGTCCTGTAGGCTTTACATGCACTTAAAGATAAACATTGAGCGATTCTCATTCCATTTATCCCATTATGAATTGAGGTGTTCAGTGGAATGCAGTGGCTAAAAATATGCATGAAAAGAAAAGATATATAAACTAGAAGCAGTGCTCTTCCGAGCACAGGTCTCCACCAGTTCAGGCATGTAATGTGTTTTACATAAGTCGGCCTCCTGATGGCGCTATAAAAGGCTGATGTAAAAAATGCAGGGAAAAGGTTTTACCTTGGCCTCTAAGGAGTGCGCATACAAAGTTTGACACTAATCGGTGGAGTTATAGGTGAAAACATGAATCGGCCTGTTATAGCGCCACCATGAGGCTGATTTGATTTTTCTTAAGTGGCATTTATTCCTCTGCCTATTGGGAATGTCCATGCACAATTTCACCAAAATCGCACACTGCGTTCAGGATTTCAGGCATTGTATTCAAAACTGACCAATCCTGCAAACTTTGAAAGCCAGTTTTAGCCAATCAGGATGGAATATGGAAAATCTGACACATCCATGTCGATCACATGACTGTAGAGATACTGTCTACTGATTTACGTGATTTTTGGACAAAATCTGTAGGAGTACTGGCAAAAGTTAGTTTTGCAAAAGTCGGCCTCCTGGTGGCGCTAGAACAGGCCCATGTGAAATATTTGGGGCAGAGGTTCTGAATTGGTGTCGAGGGAGTGTGTGTGCACAGTTTGGCAGCGACCGGGCCAACGGCGCCGGAGATTAGCTGGTAACGGACAAACGGACGGACGGACGGACGCACGGACGCACGGACGCACGCACGGACGGACAGACGGAGGGGAAAACATACTCTCCCTCAGCCTTCGGCTGGTGGAGACAATAATAATAAATCCCCCATAGCATGAAACTGTGCTTTTGATGTCATGTGTGATGTCTCCTGGAGAAATACACAGCTGAATGTTGTGCCACTCTATATTATCGATCTCCTCACAGCAGAACAATGGGATATACTGTAGGTTGAAAATCAGCAAAGTTTCCCTTTTAGTCCCCTTTCAGCACTGAGACCTGAGTGGGCAGGAAAGACGTTCACTCTTATGTTGTATTGATAAATATCACTGTCAGTCCGCATCGATAAATATCATTCTCACACATCAATAAATATCACTCTGTCTCTATCGATAAATATCTCTATAACTCTGTATCAATAAATATCTCACTTTGTATTGATAAATATCAATCTCATATTGTATTGATGAATATGTCACTCTCATTCTGAATTAATAAAAACCAGTAAGACGGGAGATATGTGACCGTTAGGTCGCATACACAAACTTTAGAAGGCAATGGTAGGCAATCAGGAGTGAATATAGGAATATAGGAAATGGGACAGATCCATGTTGATGACATGACTTTAGTGCTTTGTGTGATTTTAGGGCAAAATCTGTAGGAGCAGTGTCCAAAAATGAGTTTAGCAAAAATCAGCCTGATGGTGGCGCTAGATGGGACAGATGCATGTTGATGACATGACTGTAGAGATACAGTGTACCGCTTTGCGTGATTTT